>NC_083468.1:21376663-21676663 GCF_030014155.1 Tachysurus vachellii
GAGAAACTGAAAAGAAGAATATAAGTAGAAATGCACGCACTGTTAGCATGGTCTGTGAATCACTTGAGTTGATCTAGATGTGCACGATGGACTAAACGAATGAGTGAAAGCTATAAATGCATCACGTCATACATTCCAGTTGCCTGTTGTCTCCTATCCAAATGGAAGCAAAGATCTCATACGTTACTGACTTTTTTTTGCATCTGATAAGATCCCAGTTCAGATACACGCCTGAATGTGTACTCATTTAATCTGAATGAGTGTGAAATCCAGCGGCAGGATCCCTTGCTCTGGCTGCTGTGGCCTGGGTTCAATTCCAACCCAGCTACGGAGGGGTTAACTCTCAGTGCTGTTCCCAATTCCCAATGGGTTGCATCAGGAAAGACATCCGGGATAAAACCTGTACCAAAAATCAAATATGCGGATGGGATGATCTGCTATGGCGACCTCAAACAGGGAGCTGCTGAAGGACAACAACACCACTCTTTAGTCTGAATAATGAATTTGTATTGAATAATGAATTTGAATTACATCCCTGCTGTTTTGTTTTGAGCATTTCCTTTAAGATTCACGGCGCAACTAAGATTTACATATGTTTCATCATCAGGTTTCTGTGGCTCATGCATCAAATCAGCACTTGGCTCTTCTAAAATTGCAGAAAGTACCTTTAAGGCATTGTGTATTCACAGACCCTTTTTCCTAATATCATATCATTAAACACAAACATAAAATAGCATGCAGAACACTTCGCAGATAGACGAATTCATATCTGCTTAGCACTATATAATCATTGTTTAAATGTAATACAAAAACAACAGAGAATCCTAGACAGGAACTTGATGGAGAAAATTTCTTTTTGGTCTCATTTTATTAATAATGGCAACATTTATTCTCTTGCATTTGTACAGATTTGTTTGTGAGCCTGCGGCAATTTGTTCTCCAGGTGTAGTGTTCCTCTGCTGCCCACACACCATGGTGTTTATCAGAAACCCAAATGGTGGCGAATCAGTGGATTTAAACAGATCTTTCTGTAAAAAAGCAGCATTAAAGCTTTATGGAAATGCTTGGTGAAGAGGTAGCCATGTCAAGGACTAGGTTCCTTTCACACATACAGCACATGTACTGTACATAAATCAGCCAGGTTAAAACTGTCTCATTGGGTAATATCAGAGCTGCTGTAAAGCCTGAGCACTTACAAAAGGGTGCCTGGAATATGAGAGCAATGTATCTCATTATCTCGTTATGCAAATTACAGCCCACTTGATGAAACCATTTATGTGATGTCTTAGATTTCTAAGAGGGTGATGTTATGTATTGTGCATGTGGGAAAAAAAAAGACAAAGAGAGAGTGAAATATATCCATAGATACCCTCAGATAAAAGCTTTAGATTTTCATCTTATCGGGGAGGATGTGTAGGTGTGATGCAGGTGTAGCGTTTCATCAAGTCATATTGGGAGCCTGGGACTACTTGTGTGACTAAGGGTGCGTTCACACTTTTCTCAACCACCAGCGCATGTTTTACATGTATTCCTATGGGAAGCGGTCGAAAGGTGGACCGAATGGGCGATTTTATAAAAACAATGCTGTTGGCATTTCTTCGGTCGTTCTGGAGCGCTATCAAAAGTTTTAAACGCTTTCTTTTAAGTCTTTGTTTTTTTATCTCCTGATCAATCAGGTGATAGCTCAGGAAACAAACAAGATAAAAATAGATGACCAGTAGGGAAAAATGACTCTTTTTACAAAGTAAATATGAGAAGATTTACATTTTTAAATTAAAAAAGTTACAGAAGAAGAAGTTGTGATAAAAAAAAAAGCCATGTTGTATTTCATCCCATGGCATAAGAAATTGTTAGCATGAAGCTTAATAGACAGTTAGTTGATAGTTAGTTAGTTGACTGATCGTTCATTCAGAGTGAGACGGATACAGGAAGCATATTAAACATACACACAATAACAAAAAAGGGGTTTCTAAAAATCTTAATATAATAATAAGAAGAAGAAGAAGAAGAAGTAGAAGACAAAGAAGAAGAAGAAGAAGAAGAAGAAGAAGAAGAAGAAGAAGAATGACTCCAGTGCAAATATCTTTATCTTTATAATAATATAATCTTGTGAATGTTTTTAAATTTTGCAATAAATTTAAAACACTAAAGAACCCACCATAGTCTCACATTTATACATTGCATTTTCCTGTGATTTATTTCTTCGTACCTTACAGCGAGGCATTTATAAACCTCACTGCATATTAACATAGAGGCCCAGCTGAGCTGAAATGGCAGATTAGAAATATCCTGTGGAGACCTGCATGTTTTTTTTTTTTGTTGGTTTTTTTTTTTGCGATTGTTGAGACGGCAGCCACGATAAAATGACAGTGTGAAACAAAACTTCAGTGTGGACTCGTTTAAGTGCGAGCGTAAGAAGCTGGGAGAAAGATTTTTAAGGTGTGAACATTTAAAGCGAGCGTGTTCATGTAGGCTCCGCACTCTTACCTGTGTGTAGGAGAAGCTTGAAAGCTTCCTAGCAGAACATCCCACTGTGTAACAACAGTACAGATCTTAATGGCTTGCTCATACCCGTGGAGAATGGGGACTGTGCAGAGACATGTTAGTCCAACCGGCTCTGCATTAACTAAGTGTTAAGAGTACTTTACTCTCATTGGAGGTGTGCTTAATGAAGCACCAGATTAGCATTTTAACACAAATCCAGATCTTCTACATTTCCCAGTGCTTGAAGTGTTCCACACTGGACGTTGAACTTGTGTGTTTGTACTTTAATCTGACTTAAGAGCGTGTTTCCGTTCCATGTCTATTAGAGTACATGCAGTCGAATAGCTCAATCAGACCAAAAACGTTCATGCCAATAAGAAGATAAAGAAAAGAAGATAAGAAGATGAGGATAAGCAGATAAAGAAAGTGGATTGATTTCAATACATTTTACCATTGAATAGAATATTTTCAAGAAATCCAACAAGGATATTAAGCATACACACGATAACATTTGTAAGTTAAAAGTTGTAAAAACCTTGTCAGTGAGATGAGGCCAACCCTGTGAGGATCCTGAGGCATCTAAAGATGTACTGTACCAGCTCCAGTTGGCTTCATGAAGTATTTGGACATTCTAAGATGAGATGTGGTCTTTGAGGACAACAACCTCCTCATCAATACACAATTGTCAGACTGTATATTTATAATCACACACTCCAGTGTCACCCGAATGAGGATGAGGTTCACTTTTGAGTCTGGTTCCTCTCGAGGTTTCTTCCTCTTCCATCTAAGGAAGTTTTTCCTCACCACAGTCGCCTCAGTCACCTCAGACTTGTTCATTGGGGATAAATACAAACACGTTTAAATATAAGTCTAATATTAATCTTTGTATTACAGTATATAAATCTTCATATAATATTAAATTTCTTGTATTGTATTTCTAACGTTCTGTAAAGCAGCTTTGAGACAATGTCTATTGTTAAAAGCACTATACAAATAAAATTTGAATATTGAATTGAATTAAAGCTTTTAATTCTTGTGTTCACAAACAGTACATTTAAATGTTGGTCATATTAGAAGATGAGTAAATGCAGTATAAGTGCTTTTTTTTTAACAAGAAGAACATCTTGGCTTCTGATTATTGGACAAATATGAAAAACTTTACTGTTGGGAAAAGCTCTTCTTCTCTGTGTTCTTTTAATAATTGCACTTGGATGATGTTTTGCTGAGACAGAAATCATTTGATAATTATAAATGGCACGTACATGGCCAATCCTCGCCCCATGCACGCACATTATTTTGGATTGCACTACAAGTGGGACGAAAAGATTAATGCGGATTGTATACAAAGAGTTTCAGTTCTGAAACACATCAACACAATGTAGAATTTATTTTGAATTCATTTTATTCCTAATGTAACAACAAATAAAAACACGACATATACATTATGTATGGGGGCACAGTGGCTTAGTGGTTAGCACATTTGCCTCACACCTCCAGGGTTGGGGGTTCGATTCCCGCCTCCGCCTTGTGTGTTCTCCCCATGCATGTTCTCCCCGTGCCTCAGGGGTTTCCTCCGGGTACTCTGGTTTCCTCCCCCGGTCCAAAGACATGCATGGTAGGTTGATTGGCATCTCTGGAAAATTGTCCGTAGTGTGTGATTGCGTGAGTGAATGAGAGTGTGTGTGTGCCCTGCGATGGGTTGGCACTCCGTCCAGGGTGTATCCTGCCTTGATGCCCGATGACGCCTGAGATAGGCACAGGCTCCCCGTGACCCGAGGTAGTTCGGATAAGCGGTAGAAAATGAGTGAGTGAGTGAGAGTGTATATGTATATAATGTATATGTGTTTAATCTTCATTCTACTGTGAGGTTTTTTCTCATTGTTAATGTTTTTTATTACTGTTTTTTTCTTATTTCAGCCTTGATCGTTATCTAGATGGCCTCGAATACACTTGAGGGTCTTGACTCTACTGCACAGTATAAAATTCAACAGTTTTCAACTTATGATTGATCTATGGATTGCCCAGGCTCTCTCTGTGTACACAATAAATATCTCTTTGATTCTACCCTGGCTCTAGTCTCCTGATTCTTCAGTCATCTTACATCCTGATGAAACTGCAGTGTTTTGATCATCCAGAAAGATTTACAACAGTTCCTGGCTTTGTCAGCAGTCTTTATTTAATCTTTATTACCAATAAGAACAACAATAAATTGAATCTAGATTACAAGAAAAAAAAAGTGTATAAGCAAACTAATAATGCTGACCGAAAAGCAGATATGTTAGTTTTATAGATATTGAATGCAGAGAACATTTTGATCTTTTGCAATGAAATAAAACACAATCACACCACAGTCTTACATTTTACACACTATATTGTTCTGTAATTTGCTACTTCGTACTTTCCGACTCCCAACGTAAAAGATGGGCAAAAGATTCTGAACATAAAATTTAACATCGGGGGAGTCAAGCTTGCGTTTTGTCTCAGGGACATCACTGGAGTTTTAATGAGCATACCAGCGTTACTACAATAAGGGAGGAGAAGTGCACTTGTACATTTTAAACATAACACACTACTGATGTATTGTCCAAGTAATTTACTCCCTTTCTAACAAATTATAGCATACCACAAACGGGCTAAAGAAGTTATAGACCAGAGACCCACCGTTTAAATCCATTGTCCTGGATATGTTTGTTTCAGTGAAATAAGAAAAAGATGTTTGTTAGTTACTTAGTTAGAAATCTCCATTGATGATATTTATTTTAAAAGAAAAAAATTGAGAATAGATTATATTTAAATTATCATACGATTTTGGATCTAGGCCAAATGTATAATCCACTGAAAAACTGAAAATGATAATTATATTATTATAACATAATATTAACATCCAGCCCTAATGTTCCCCTCTCCAGATCACCAGCAGACACTGAGTTCTGAAACTGTTTTTATTTGGTTGTGCTGTTTACTTCCTGTCAATCCTCCATAAAAAGCACATGGACTTTCTATAGATGCAAAGCTTTACACTTTGCCTTATGTTCTTGACAGTTCTGAGCAGTGCTTTAATGACCTTTTATGCTCCTTTGCTCTTTTTACACCTGACCTGCTTTGCCAAATCGTGTTCCCTGTTTGGATTTTAGAATGTTAAAACTTTCCTAGTGATTGAAATCATTTTAAAAGAGAGCATCCTGATGGTTTACCACAGACAGTTAATCAAATATTTTCTGAACAATATGAAATGAATAATTACAAAATAAAATTTACATTCAAATTCAATATTTTTGATCAGCCTTGATCCAGGATTGGATGTGAACAGAGACACTGAAATGTGGATGGAATGTAAAATTCTACAGTCGTATCTGAAGGTCAGGTGCAAGAAAAAGGCAACACTGTGAGGGGCATTGAGGACAAATTGTGGTTTACATTTACATTTCCGGCATTTAGCAGATGCCCTAATCCAAAGCTTACATTTTTATCTCATTTTCTTATACAAATAAGCAATTGGGGGATAAGGACCTTGCTCAGGGGCCCAGCAGCGGCAGCCTGGAGTACATGGGATTAAAACTCACAACCTTCTGATTGGTAGACCACCACCTTAAACACTAAGCTACCACATCCCTATGGTTTAGTTAAGTAGTTGCTTACACACCTTTATTATTGGCAATGCAGTGATCCAATCAACCAATCAAGTCAATATGTGTTTTTGTATACTACATGAAAGCTTGAAATTTAGGTCCACAGGAAATGAGAAAAATGAGCTAAATGAATGAAAACCCCTTGAATTATAATACAATTGTCTGTGTGTGTGTGTGTGTGTGTGTGTGTGTGTGTGTGTGTCTGTGTGCGCGCACACAAAAAGGTATCCCACACAAACAGGCTTACATACTGTAGATATGGCTCAAATTGCTAGCTTTATATAATGGTCCATCAGCTCAGGGCTATGGAGCATGTAATGCGAGTGTGATTCTTGGGATATCTCACTCAAACATTTCTTCTGCAGTGAGAAGCAAACAAAAGACTGCAGGAATTAAAAAAAAAAAGACACCTGCATTTACTGCATACGCAACCACTGCAGCGAATGCAGAGTCACCAATCTTAATTGCAGCAACAACTGCCTTTGTCATTCATCTTCTTTTCTTTCTATTTTTATTGGACATTAAGAACAAATTTGTTCTTTGTAACCTCTTTAATGGTTGACTCTGATGTTCTTTACACTCTTACTGCCTCTTGTTCTGCTGTCTGCTGTAACGATGATGGGGCATCTGGCAGTCTGTGGCAGTGATAAACAGGTTATGGTGATGGGGAGAGAAATGGTGGTGGAAGTACAGTAGCAGCGTGAATAATTCAGAGGATGGCTAGCAAGAATCTGGCAGTGAAGGAGACAGTGACATTGAATGGACTGCAAGATGTTTATGCTTTATTTCTGGTCTTAATGCAAGCGCTGTACAGAAAATGGCACTGTGGAAAGAGGTAGATGATGCTTATTGTAAGCATGTGCAGTAGTAATACATAAACATGCTGGTTGGAAGGTGTAGAGGTCATAACACAAGAGTGTGTGTACATCTGTGAGAGTTCAGCTGTTGTTTGTCTGATTGCATCTACTTCTGTTCACAAAGGAGGCATGACTAGTGTTTTTTATTGTACTCACATGACACAGGGCTGTGATTTTTTTTTCTGAAACAATTCCTTGGAGAAATCATATAGTATGTACGGTACAACTTTTTTGTTTTTATTGTTGTTTATTTTATTTTTTTTTAATTCCTTAATCAGATCTTTGGGTTCATGTTTACTTTCTTATTCTCAAAAATTAAGAAAAACTTATGATTTATAACCATGTTATAACCAACCTTAAATAACCATGATTTGAACTTTTCATTAAATGTATAATGAGACTTATATCCATTATACGAGTGACATACGTGACATACGGCTAAGTATAGTGACCCATACTCAGAATTTGTTCTCTGTATTTAACCCATCCAAAGTGCACACACACAGCAGTGAACACACACACACCGTGAACACACACCCGGAGCAGTGGGCAGCCATTTATATTGCGGTTCCCGGGGAGCAGTTGGGCGGGGTTCGGTGCCTTGCTCAAGGGCACCTCAGTCGTGGTATTGCCAGCCCGAAACTTGAACCCGCAACCTTAGGGTTAGGAGTCAAACTCTCTAACCATTAGGCCACGACTTCCCCATATGTAGTATAGAAGTCTGTACCAGATATTGTTTGTATCTCTGGGGTGTGTTCAGACCTAGTGCAGCTAGCTTGTTTTGCTAATCTGCCTAAAACACTACTACAAATTGTAATATTACTGAATTATTTCTTTTTAAAAGTTGATAGTGTCAATACACACCATCAAGAGACAAGTTAAAAATGACATGAGTGACATTTTGCGTACCATTGTGAATGTTACACAGAGTACACAGATTAGAAGAATGAATGTTTTTTAAATGTTATAGACCTAACATTTATGATCCACCTTCATGGTGCTTGTCACATGTAACTGCCTTTACTGGAGCTGTAAATGCCTTAAAGTGAGCTGGAGCTGTTGTGGAACTGTGCAGCTTGCATGGCCTTTGATACTGTGATGGAATAGTTTGAGTCTCTAATGCTGTGAAGGCCAGCGCACAAAACCCATAAACATTGAGAAGTCCAGTGAAAAGTCTCAGGGGCTATTTTTATTGGGGAATTAACACAGAATACTGAAGTTTATGTTTGGCCAGGGAAGAGCACGAGACAGTCACTTTAACATTCATCAGTATACACAGAATGGTGTCTATTGTGTCTCAGAAAGAAAGAAAGAAAGAAAGAAAGAAAGAAAGAAAGAAAGAAAGAAAGAAAGAAAGAAAGAAAGAAAGAAAGAAAGAAAGAAAGAAAGAATGGATTTATATTGAAGAAAAGGAGGAAGGAAGGAAGGAAGGAAGGAAGGAAGGAAGGAAGGAAGGAAGGAAGGAAGGAAGGAAGGAAAGTAAGAGAAATAAAACAAAAAGAAAGATAGTAAGCTGGAAGGAAGGCAGAAATGAAGAAGATGAGAAATGCCATTAATTAATTCATTTTTCAGAAACCTAATAAATCACTACATTACCATAATATATAAGCAGTAAGAAAGTACTTAAGCAAGACCTAATATTTCTTTTCCTTCAACAGAAGTGATGCTTCTGCTTTAATATTTCATGATGTGATCATGATATAGGCAAGATGCATGAAAATTCAAGCCCAGATGGATCATTTATGCAAGTTGTTGCCTAGTGATGAACCAGAATGGAGCTGTCTAGTTAAAAATACCACACAGTGAAAAATGATTCAAAACATATCAACGATATGCTAAGCAGACTTTAGAAAAGTGAAATATTACTTCGTAATTTTGTCTTGTCGCGCAATAATTTGTGAATTAATCCAGCACAAAAAAAAAAGAAGAAGAAAAAAATACGAAAAAAGCAGGTATTAGCATGTCAAGCTGTTGTTGACAATATGTTAACACCTCCTATGGCTGTGTGAAAGAGTGACTTAGACACAGGTGACATTTCTCAATTTCACACTTACCTACCTATGATGGAGGAAGTAAGCAGGAACATGATGGACAATGGAATAACTAAAGAAGAGAACAAGTGACAAGGTCATGGTTGAGGGAAGAAAGTTATTCCAGATGTGTATGTGTGTGTTGAGGGGGTGTATTTATCTGTCTGGTGCAGCAATGTGTTATACCTGATGTACCTCAAGTAAAACCCTATATATACACAAGCCAACCAACCTATATATATATATATATATATATATATATATATATATATATATATATATATATATATATATATATATATATATATATATACTGTATGCTTTCAAATTCTTTCAAAGTGAATGAATAAAAACAAAATCTAAATCAAATCAATATTTGGTGTGACCTCCCTTTGCCTTCAAAACAGCAGCAATTCTTCTAGGTACACTTGCACACAGTTTTTGAAGGAACTCGGCTGGTAGGTTGTTCCAAACATCTTGGAGAACTAACCACAGATCTTCTGTGGATGTAGGTTTTCTCACTTCCTTCTGTCTCTTCATGTAATCCCAGACACACTCGATGTTGAGATCAGGGCTCTGTGGGGGTCGTGCCATCACTTCATGCTGGTTTGAAGGCAAAAAAAAAAAATAACACCAAATATTGATTTGATTTAGATTTTTCTTTTGTTTGCTCACTTTGCATTTTGTAAATTGAGCGAAATAAACACTCATTATTTATATTTCTGAAAGCATTCTTTGTTTACAGCATTTTTTCACACCTGCCTAAAACATTTGCACAGTACTGTATATATACAGTATATAGTTTTGTGTGTGTGTGTGTGTGTGTGTGTGTGCATGTGAATTAGTGTATTTGTATCAGTCCCTCCAGGATTTCATGCTTTTTAAACACAAAAACAAGCTAACTCTGATATTTGGATCTTACAATCCTTTGCATTTTTATTTTGCACCAAGACACATTGCGTGATGTCATCAGAATGCATATTGAGCCAAAGCCCTGTTCAATTCCTGTGTGTAGCATGATTACAGCTATCATAGAAAGTAATTACATATGTGTCTTCACTGGTAGTAGTTTGAAAGAAGAATCCTGTACTTCCAATTTTGTCAATTCATGTAGTTTCCTGGTTTAAAAAAAACCCCAAACAACTCAGTTTGCAAATCACAAATTGTAAAGCAGCAAAAGCAAATATTTTGGCTGCAGGAAGCACAAAAAAACTCCGAAACTGACAAATCCTAGAGGGACTGATGTATGTATGTAGAGTGTATGTAGTAATACTGACTAGGATGTGCTCTTCTCTCTGAACAGCCTTCTTCGTAGCATGTATTCCACAGGGTGCTGAAAAGATTCCTTTGAGATTTGGGTCCATGTTGACACGATTGCATCAGATAATTGCTGCAGAATTGTCAGCTCCACATTCATGCTGTGAATCTCCTGTTCTACACGGCAAAGGTATTCTATTGCACTCAGATCTGGTGACTGGGGAGGCCGCTTAAGTACACCGAACTTGTCATGTTCATGGAAGCAGTTTGAGATGTCGGGCTTTATGGCATGGCACATTACCCTACTGGAAGTAACCACTGTATGATGGTTAGGTTATGTTCAGCAATGCCACTCGGATACACTGTGGTATTCAAGTGACGCTCGACCGGAATTGAGGGCTCCGGTGTGGGTCATGAAAGCATTCCCTATACTATTGCACCAGCACTATCTGGCAGAACTTATAGTTTATGGTAAATTCCAACCCCATCATCTGCAGTAGAAATTTAGATTCATCAGACCAGATGACAGATTTCCAATGGAAAATCTGTACAAGGATAGTTTGATATGTGACTGTTTGTGCAATGAACAAAAAAAAATGCATGTGTATTCGTAACACTTGCTTGTTATAAATTGACTTTATGCTTAGGATGTGACCTGAATTCGAGCAGCAGGAAGGGGACAAAAACGCTCAACCAAACCAAACCAGTCATTTCATGGACTGTAAATGCTTGAAATTGAATTTTTTTGTATCTCATTGCCTATATGTTTATGATCTGTTCTAAACACACAACATGGCAAAATGTGCTGTTTCTTTCTTTCTTTCTTTCTTTCTTTCTTTCTTTCTTTCTTTCTTTCTTTCTTCATTGCCACCAGCTGGTCGTCGTCCTGGGAGAGCTTTGTGTCTTTGTGTGAGATTATGCATAAGAGGTTAGAGTGTTCTAGTCAGAAACATTATTTAACCATTTATATCAATCGTATCAATGTTTTATTTGACATTTGCATTTTCAAATGTGTATTGGTTAGTGTGTGTGTGTGTGTGTGTTTGTGTATGGGTGGGTGGGTGGTTGTATGTTTGTGTGTGTGTGTGTGTGTGTGTGTGTGGTTGGGGGTGTGTATGTATGTTTAAACCAATTCCTTCAGGATTTCTCAACAGAAACACTCGACCAAACCAAGACAATGATTTAATGGATTATAAATGCTTGAAATTGATTTTTTTTTCATACCCCAGCCTTACTCCATACCCCCAACTCTTAACACACGTTATGGCCAAATGTTCTGAGGGTTGTTTTTTTTTTCATTTGCCACCAGCTGGCTGTCCTCCTGTGAGAGCTTTATATCTTGGTTGGAGTTAAAGCATAAGAGGTTACAGCATCCTAGTCAGAGAGATTATTCACCTATTTATATTCTACATAGCAAATTTGATGTGTTTTTCCGATACGAGCTCTTTCACTGTCATCTACTGGGTGATATACGCACAAGGCTCATGGTCATTCAGCTTGCGATACATTAATTTAAAGGCTAGATCCCCATCTTTATTGTAAAAATCTGATCTTATCACCCAGAGCACATTCATTCTGTACTATTTTAACAGGGTAATAACCATGACAAAGATGCACAGACAACTCATAAATAGGCATTCATGGCACAGTGGGGCATTGCGGTGGAACATCAGGCAGCTGTGGAACATCTGGAACATGCTGACTCTGCAGATCTGCGAGATCAGTCACGCACTCGCAGCAGTCCTCTGGGATGTTTCCTACACCGAATACCCTGCTGTCACTGGCTCTTTGCCATCATTTAATAAGAACCGAGGAAGAGTGTGGTTGTACCGAAGACGTGTGCATCTTTATCATTTACAGTCTCTTATAATTGTTTAAATGTTGTTATTGCACAGTGGCACACATTTCTCAATATCCAAAGCTCAGTTGTATTTTTTCTGAGCCATTAGTGCTAAACACATTTTACTGCAGTTTGCACTCATTACAAACTCCTTAATCACTTCACACAGCGTTCCATCTCAATCAAACATTTCCCGAGATAAACTCTAATGCCATATTTGGGAAAGCTATGAAATAAAATAAATGAATCCATTTTCTTTGCACTTGAAATTAATTATCTTCAGAAGTGTTTTTATATGGACAGCTTAATTAAAACAGACTGTAGCCACAGCGAATCATCTGTTTCCATCTAGCTCTATCCTCGGCATCCTCTACGCTCGCGCCAATTAACTTCATGTCCTCATTTAACACATCCATATATCTCCTCCTTATCACCTTCCTCTTGACCTCTTACCTGGCAGCTCCGTCTTCAACATCCTTCTACCAATATGACCATCTCCCTCCTCTGTACATGTCCAAACCATCTCAATCTCTGACCTCGGCCCCAAAACAGCCAACCTGATCCGTCCCTCTGATGTGCTCGTTCCTAATCCTGTTCAACCTCATCTCTGCTACCTCCATCTCTGCCTCATCACTGCTACAGTCTATAACCCAACTACTGTCTTGTACACCTTTCTAAAAGAGACATACAGTAGATGTATAAAAAAAAAAGCATTATACAGATCTTTATAACCTTTATTGATTGTGTGTATAAACTGTTCTTGAGCTGTAAAATAATATTTTAAAAAATAAATAATTTTTTTTGCCAATAAAAATTTTGAACGAATGAGCCAATCGACATACGAATCTGGAATGATTGACGCATGCGTAGCTTCTTTTGAACCGTTGTAAGTCCTGCCCCCTTTCCTCCATCTCTGCTACTGATGTTATCTCACCCTGATCTATTTTTTGTCTATTTGAAAGATGCAGTGCTATTGCTTTCTGCCTAGATAAACAGTTTTGAGTTCGTTTTAATAGCAGTTAACTATTATGCATGGCAGAAAAACAAATTGTGGCTGAAAATGGTTTAAAAAAAGAGGAAGAATAATAAGAAATGCCATTTTCAACAGCATTTTCAAGTTTATCATGGTTGAAACTGGAGTGCACTTATGTGCAGGGCTTTATAGCAACCATCAGGTGCTTGGGGAAATAAGCTGCTGCTTGTTTGTTTTAGTTAAGATGTGGACACCAGAAAAGCTTAAAAAAAAATGTATCACACGTTCTTATTAACTGCTGTAAAATATTCTAGTGCCTACATCTAAATCAGTCGAGTGGCACTACACGGGGCACTACATATTATTGCTCTTTTGTGTTGGCAGGTCTAGTCATGCAGTGATTAAACGTACAGTATGCTATATTAGTAAGTCAAGGTTCAAACAGCTTCAGCATAGGACTGTTGAACAAAAATACACGAATGGATTAAAAAGAGAAATAAATAACCTAAATGCTGTATAACAGAGAACAAAAAAAAAAAAAAAAAAAAAAAGATGAGGAGATTAAACCGCATTTCAAAATCAATTTAGGCTGTAAAACTGACCATGTAACACATATTAATAAAGCAGCTTTGTAGAAATGCAGATTGTGCACGTGAATTAGCCAGAGGACACAGTCGCAGGAAAATCTCCATGCGATGAACCGAGGAAGAATCTTATAGAGGAATCCTATTCAAAAAGTTCTTATCCTCTTCTGGGTAACAAAAGATATTTTATAGATTCAGACGTGAGATTCTTTCTGATTCGTACCTGGTTGTAAGAGGTTAAAACTTTGCAAGAGAATAAAATAAATCTACACAGACAAACAGATAATAACAATAAAGGTATATATCCTTATATACAGTATTTGACTGCAAGTGAAATCAACCTTATTTGAGATATTGTTATTTTCTTTAGGGTTTTCTTCAATAATCAGGATGCTATAGATTTCAATAGCACTATTCTAATATCTGAATATGATGTTTCTGATATCAAAACACTACTTTGGGATTTAAATTGGGTTCATTTCCTCAAAACACCTATCTTAACTTAATGCATTCATTTATTCATTTAAATATTGATTTTGAAACGATTCAGATGTGTAGGTTCAAATATGTCATCTTAGAGAGCTTTTCAAAAGGTAAACAAGAAAATAATATAAAATTTGCTGTATGGCTCAGAAAGAAATGAAATTTTCAGAATGAAATAATGAGCTACCAGTGAATCCTCCTGTAGTGCAAATAAAGCAGCCAACCAACAAATTGCTCCTGGAATTACTCAGCACCTTAGAAATGTTTCTATTTGAACATATTTAATGTGTTTCAGAGCCTTTATTGAGCAATTGTTGATTATTGCACATAACCAGCCATACAAAGACATTTATCTAAAATAATAAAATAAAGAAATAGATTTTTGTGTATGTTTGTTACTCATACACGTGTATGTGAGCTTTATCGTGTATGTTGTTACACTGACTTGCTAATGCCTCCTTGTCCTTGTCATCTGGTTGTGATCTTTTTCTTCAGCGACACACACAAGCACAGTCATGCAAGCATGTGGTAGCTTAGTGTTTAAGGTGATGTGCTACTGGTCAGATGGTTGTAGGTTCAAATCCCAGCTCCACCAACCTACCCCTGGTTGCCCCCCTGAGCAAGGCCCTTAACCCTCAGCTGTTAAAAAATGAGATAAAATGTAAGTTGCTCTGGATAAGGGCATCTGCCATATCCCATTAATAAATGGCGCTATCTTCTTTATACAGTTAAACTGATGTTTTAAACGTGAAGGGAACACATAACAGATCCATTACTGATACCCTGAAGGTCTTTCACGGAAAGAAGATAAGACATAGATAGATAGGTAGACAAGAGAAAGACAGACTGAAGGAAGTAGACAGCAAATATTTTCTCTTCAAGCTAGTAAACTTGCTCTGAAGGACGACTTCAGCATTTGGGTAAATAGTGTCATGTGTCACTTGACCGACGATCCATAAATATGCTAAAATCTAGCGAGAGAGCTAAATCTTTCTGTAAGCAATCTTTCTATCTTTCTGCAGCAATGATTCATATTAATATTTATAAAAGTAGCAGATACTCAGAGGCATAAAATTCTGTTGTATTAATGCAAAACAATATACAGTATGTGCTAGGATAGTCTGAAGATTTGGTAATGATTATTTACAGCTGCAAGAAAAAGCTTTGTGTACCAATTGAAATTAATTGCAGTACTCATAAAATGTGGTCCGTTCTTCATCAGTCATAATTAGTTTTTCTGTCCTCAATGAACAGATTCATTAGTCATCCACAATCCAGGCTGCAAAGAGTATGTGGGATGTGGTTTTATTGCTGGAAAAGGCAGGATAACACACAAGAAAATCACTGAACAGCAATACTAAAATGTATTTAGTGTTTTGGACCTATTTGATGGAACAAGGTTTTCATTTTGTCACACTGGCATAGTGAAAACTTTTCTTGGCATATCTCATCTTAGGAAGTTGAGGTCAGAGCAAAGGGTCATCCATGATAAGCACCCCTGGAGCAGAAAGGGTTAAGGGCCCTGCTCAATGGCTTTCCAATGGCAGCGCTGGGGTTTGGCATAACGACCCTCCAACCAGCAACCCAGAGCCAGTCAGTAAACATTGAGCCGTATGTGTCTGAACTGTTGTGTTGTGTTGTGTTGTGTTGTGTCATGTTGAGAGTTTTGTCTAAAAAGGTAAAAAAACATTTGCTGATCATCAGAGTACAAGGTACGGCACTGAACTGAGGAATTCTATGAACCTAACACTCAGGGGGTTTTTAGGAAGTCTGCAAGCATATTGGTGTGCCACAAAAATTAGAAATAAAAAATTAAACATGTATTTGTTTTGTTTTGGAAACCGATAGAATCAGTTCCCTTGGCGCCCGTTACTAACTGTGTGGGAGGCTATCTACTTCAGTAAATTTCTCCTTAAAAGATGCACTTTGTGCCAGAAGTGTCAGCACCCATTTATTTCAAGTGAAGCAAATGAAACTTTGTAAAAATCTAATGCATTATTCTATTAATTGCGTCTATTATTACGTCGTGATCCGAGACCTGGCGCTCTGATTTTTATGAGATATGAGAACAGTTATGTGCAGATCCATGTGCAGTGGGTGTTTTGAGCTGACAAAGGCCTGAGACAGCGGAGGCCTGAGCTGCAAGACGAAGCTCCAGACTGATCATGTGGGCTTTCTAATGAGACGAGAGAAACAGACAGCTAGGCTCTGAGTGATGGAGTAATCCACTCTTGAATAATTCATAGCAACATGTGAAATGAAACATGGCATGAGATTAGTGCTGTTCTGCTCATCATTCTTGTCCACTGTGGACTCCAGAACCACCCCTGAGCAGATTTAGCTTACTTTCTTTAAAACTGCAATATATCATAAGGATAAAAAGGGATTTGGTTGCAAAGTCATTGCTTTTTGACTTTGTATCAGTGTGGCATCAGAGGTGGACAAATCACTAGCCTGGGTGCTTAGGATAAGAAGATTTTATGTCTGGGCTATTAGTTTTTTATTTATAGTTTCAGGCAGACAGGTAGAAAACTAACTCTACTCTTTACTGACCTTTGCAAAACAAATATATATATATATTCATTTGGTATGTAGCTTGGATTAAACTTACTGCGCATTATGATGTTGTGACACCTCGTTGCTGCAATTTTGGATCATATTTTCAAATTCCACCAGCTGCTGCATATACTAAGGTCCAAAGTGCTTTCACTAGTAGGGTTTTTTATATTATTTATTTGAGTTTTTACAGGGGGGCACAGTGGCTTAGTGGTTAGCACGTTCGCCTCACACCTCCAGGGTTGGGAGGTCGATTCCCGCCTCCACCTTGTGTGTGTGGAGTTTGCATGTTCTCCCCGTGCCTCGGGGGTTTCCTCCGGGTGGAAAATTGTCCCTAGTGTGTGATTGTGTGAGTGAATGAGAGTGTGTGTGTGCCCTGCGATGGGTTGGCACTCCGTCCAGGGTGTATCCTGCCTTGATGCCCGATGACGCCTGAGATAGGCACAGGCTCCCCGTGACCCGAGGTAGTTCGGATAAGCGCTAGAAAATGAGTGAGTGAGTGAGAGTGAGTTTTTACAAGGAATACAAAGGTATGTGGAATCACTGCCACAACCAGGTTTTGAAGCATCATTTTGACTCCCCTACTATTACATTAGCCACATTGGGGTTCACATTTTTGCAACAGAAAAATAATGCCAGCCAGACTTAAATAATACTGGCTATGTGTAAAAGATCACCAAATCTCATAGCTTAAGTTTTACATTTACAGCAGATGCATCCAGAGCAACTGACATTTTATACAACTGAGCAATTAAGAGTTAAGTGCCTTGCTCAGGGGCCCAGCAGTGGCAGCATAGTGGACCTGGGATTTGAACTCACAACCTTCCGACTGGTATTCCAACACCTTAACCACAAGGCTACCGCATCCACAATAAATATTGGCCAATGATTTTCAACCATTTTCCTCTCTATTTTTTGGTCCTTTGACAAGTTCTAATAGGTTAAGAAACCTAAATTTAGCTCCTTTTCATTCAGAAAGCATGGCCAATTTTGACCCACAGCCACAAATGAGTATAGTATCTCCCAGTGATAGGTCTGTTCCAGCTCCAGGAACCAAACATAATGGATTTACCAACCTTAACTCATGAAACTGGAGTGTAGCTACAGTAGGTTTGGTCTTGGAGGACTAGATTTGCTACAATATGGTGCTGCTGCTTCTGAGCAAGTTTGAAGTCTTGCTTTGTTAGATATGCTTGGATGTGGAGATAAAAGAACCATGCTGTGGCTGTGAAAGGTACAGTAGGAGGACTACGGTGGTCTATAGAGTGGTTCGGGGGAGCACAGAGAGCATTATCCAGAGAGTTAGTCAGGATAACCAAACGTTACATACTGTAGATAGGAAATCATAGGCAGCAGCACTGTCAATGTGGGAGCCAATCAGAGCACAGATAGCGTCTCATGGCTGAACTGGGCATTTGTTTCTTTTAGTCTGTGTTAACAAACTAGCTTGCCATACCTTATTACATTAATTTAGCTACTACTTTTTAGCTAGCCAGTTAGATTTCTGGGCAGCTAAAATGCACGACAGAGGAGCACTTTTTTTTTTCTTTTGTTATGATTTATCCAGCCCTGGGTAAATCAACTATGTAGAATATATTCATGACTACTGCACAAAATAATTATCCTTTCTCTGAAATGAGAGAAATGTTAAGACCTAATAACAATTATTTCCCAGAAAAATAATAAATGCCATCAGCAAGCGTCTAATAATAAATGAGAGAGGTTTTGCTTGGACTGTGCATACGCTGTATTTGAAACAGACTTTTTAAAGATGATCATATTCATTTAATCCTCAACTTTGTACCCTGCGTGAGATAACAAATGTGATTAAATGTTGTGTTTGATTGGAAATCTTCAAGGCTGCCAGAAGAGAGGCGCTAAATTGCCAGCAAATGACTCATTCCAAATACCAAGAAGAACGCCACCGAATCTCAACCCTGAAGATTTGCAATGCACATTTTTTTTTTTTTATATGTACAGAACCAACAGATTTTGTTTACATCTATTAAGATGATGGTTATTTAATGGAAGATTATCAGTTGGGGGTTAATAGCTGATAGAGACCTGACTGCATATCCAGGCATGATTTGAACTATCCAGTGAATTATAATACACACACACACAATTCATTATGTTGTTTACAACTTTTCTCAAAGACTGCGCATAAAAATATAACATCTGTATTTCATTTTAGCTAGTTGTCATGTGGGTAATGTTGTGTTTCTCTCTATAGCATTCACCGCAGTGTTTGCTGTACATCATAAGACGCCATAAACAACCTGGGATGCTGGATCGATTGTTTGCGCCAGGGGCTTTACTGGAGGGCAAAGTTTGAAATGTCTGGGCATTTTATTCCTTCAGGCAATGTGAGGATTCCTACAACACAGTGAATGTGTTGTACTCAGGTTCAGCAAACACGCCGGTTTGATTTTCTGAGGTTGAAATGACAAGAAGTTCTCAATATGATCTGCAGAGACCCCAAGTAAAAACAAGTTAAAAATGGTGCAGGTCTCTGAAGACTAGACTGGAGACTTATGGATTGAGAGCACAGCTTTTTTGTGGAAAATAGAAAAACTAGACAGCGCTCTCCATCTTGCATCACTGTCTATGTATCTACTATCAAATGTACTCGTGTTTACTGCTGTTGTATATTTTTTAGGTAATATGGTTAATATGATGGGAACTCAGGATGTCTATGAATTAATTTACTGAAAGGTAAAGGACAGCTCTCTGCCGTGGTAAATGTCATTCAGGTCTTTAGTCAAGTGGTTCCCAAAGGGATCAGGACTAATTGCAAATATAGCCTTAGCATCAAACACTGCCTTGAGGAAACGTGTGCTGGCTGCTGATGAACCTTCACCAGGAAATGGCCTCATGAAAAAACTAGTTTAACACGATTTTAAGAAAGGTTGTAATTCATCATGAATTATTAATGTGCTGACGTATTAAACTCCTGCCTAGCAATAATGCATCCCACTCTATTACAGTAGCATGTGTGGGTTTTGTAAATCCTAGCACATCCTAGTAAACCTGATGTCATAAAAACAATATAGAAAAAAATGATTCAAACAGATGAATCAAATTTAACGATCACACACGAAGACAAATGGATTGTGTAAAAATTGGGAAAATAATTGAGTCGTGTAAATAAGCATGAAAATAAATATCACGTGTAAAAATCATCCATGAAAAAAGTGAATCTTGTCATATGAAAATAAATGAACCATGTGTAAATGAGTCCTGCTAAAAAAAAAAAAAAAAACAGTTGTAAAAAGGAAAGAATCATGTGTAATAAAAACTATTCTGGATAAAAATGAATAAATCATGTAAAAAAAAAAAAAAAAAAAAAAAGTCAAATGTAAAAATATACGAATCATATAAAAATAAGTGAACTATGTGTAAAAAAAAAAAAGTCTGAAAAGAAAAATCTTATGTTTGAAAAAAGGTGAAAAACCAAGTGAAAATAGTGTAAAAAAAATGTGTGAAAATAAATGAATCAGTTAAATACCCATGAGTTATAATTAAATCAGTTTAAAACTGTGAAAATAAATGAATAAAAAAACTGTGAATATACAGTATGTGAATCATGAAATGTAAAAAGTGTTTTAAATTAAAAATACTGACTATAAATGAATCAATTAAACAAATCCTATGAAATGAAATGAATCGTGTTGAAAATACTGAACAAAATGTGCGAAAAGTGAATCGTGTGAACAAAAATTCATACTGTATGTGGAAATAAGTGAGTAATGTGAAAACACACAAACAAATGAATCATATATCAATAAATTCCACATATAACTCGAACGATTATTCGTATGTGACGTGCATATGATTTGCTGCGAGCTGTAGACGTTTGTGCTGCTTCAGTCAGATTCTTCTGTAGAGTTTTTTTGTTGATCTCTACTTCTTCTTCTCCTCCTGTTTTCTCTCTCTCTCTATCTCTCTCACCTTTAGATCATTTGTGATGAGTAAACTAAATAGTTTGATAAGGAGGTCATGTTGATTGACTCAGGTTTGGGGTGTAGTGGTGAGGTTGAGGGTTGAGTGCTGTGTGCTGTTTGTCAGTGGTTTGTGTGCTGAGTCTCTGAGCGTATCGCTCTCCTGGGCCTCTGAATGTGGGGATTAGGCTAAATGAGTTTGTCGGTTTCACTGTTTCAATCCTGTCAGCTCAACAAAAGGAAAGGCACTTTTGGGATTTCAATACGCTTACTCTGCAATCCCAGCATATTTGCTGTTTGCACTTTATTTATTTATTTATTTTCCTTTTTTTTTTTTTTTTTTTTTGTATTGATTGTGAGACTATTAAGTGTCAGAGAAGAACACCATTATTTGAATAGTGAATGCTCAGAGGAAACGGGGATTGCAGCAGAGACCGGCTTCCCTCGTGTTCACCGTCTTCGTGTAATCCTTTTCTACTTCACTCCCACCTCTTTCTCTCTCTCTCTCTCTTTCTCTCTCTGGCTTTCTCTATGTCTCTCTATGTCTCTACGTCTGACTCTCTTTCTGCCTGTCTCTCCTCTATTTCTCTTTCCTTCAGGATTTCTCTCTGTGACTTTCTTTTAGTCCTTCTTCTCTCTCCATATTTTTCTCTCTCTCATCCTCTCTCTGTGCTCCCCCTTTCTCAACCTTTCATCCATTCTCAGTCTCTATAATGTATCACATCCTGCTTTCTGTTTTATACAGTATATATACTGTATACTACGAGAGAGAGAGAGAGAGAGAGAGAGAGAGAGAGAGAGAGATTCTACCTATCTCTCATTGTCTTACTGTCTTTCTCTTTTCCTTTCTCTCTCTCTCTCTCTCTCTCTCTCTCTCTCTCTCTCTCTCTCTCTCTCTCTCTCTCTCTCTCTCTCTCTCTCTCTCTCTCTCTCTCTCTCTCTCTCTCTCTCTCTCTCTCTCTCTCTCTCTCTCTCTCTCTCTCACACTCTCACTCTTCTCACTTTGTCTCCTTCTGTATCTCTTTGCCTGTTTCTTTCTTTTGCCTTTCTTTCACTTTTCATCTTACTCTGTATATAGTATCTCTCTCACGCCCCCTCTCTGTTTCTCTCTCTCTCTCTCTCTCTCTCTCTCTCTCTTTTTCCACTCTGTGTCTCTCCTATTATCTCCCTCTTGTACCCCTCTCCTTGTCTGTATCTCCTGTCTGTATCTCTCTCCTTCTGCCTCTACCCCCTCGCTACATTAAGTTTTTGATCTGATGATGTTCTCTGAGGCAGTGGACGGTGGATGCTTTCAGGCTTTCATACAGAACTGAATGCTTGTCTTTGTCTGTTTATCTAAAAACTAAAGAGAGTGTAACACACACACACACACACACACACACACACAGGTCGATATTCCATAAATGGCCCCATATAACAGTGCAGCGGTTTGGCCTTTTGATTTTCACCCTCCGACCATCTATCCATATATATTTCGCCTTGCAGCGTTACATGAACATCTTCTCTCCGTATGGAACATTTGGATTAGTCTGAAGGCAAAATAAAGGTCTAAATAATGCTTAGGTTACTGCAGCCACTTCAAGGCTGCTTTCCAGATTTCTGTCATTACTTTCAGTCCAGAACCGTTCTTCTACTAAACATCTTTAAAGGCAATTGCTACGGTGTAGAAAATCAATCTGCAAAGTGGATCACTTAAACGGCATTAAAGCAGCAAGTCTGACATTTTCAGCAATTTGAAAAGATTAAAGTTACAGAGGAATATAGTTTATAAGACAGCCAATCAGGTCAGCTTTCCCAGGCCATCCCTCATTTCTGTCGCAAAATGGTGCATGTCTAAAAACCACTAGAAACTAGAATCTATTTCTCATCACACTGGTACTGAATTCTCAATTCTGATTGGTCAGAACGTGTTGATTCGTTTTCTATAACAGCACCTCAAAACAAATGAAAGTTTTTTGTTATAACAGTTGATTTACACAAACTTTAATGGCAGATGCTCCAAATGCTGTTATAGGAAAATAAGAAGGTTTACGGTGGTAAACGTTACTCAGCTTCATGTCCGGCTACATGATGTCACTCTGCCTTTGATAATTATTCTCTAATATCATAACCTTAAGTGTTTAAATCCTTAGCTATAATCTGGCGCTGTTCAAGTCTTTCTGTGTTTAACGTTTATTTTACTCACTCTCACTCATTTTCTACCACTTATCCGAACTACCTCGAGTCACGGAGAGCCTCAGGCGTCATCGGGCATCGAGGCAGGATACACCCTGGACGGAGTGCCAACCCATCGCAGGGCACACACACTACGTTTATTTTAATATGATTAAAAAAGGCAACATAAAAATAATGATATTCTTACAGAATAGAAAGTGTTTGGTGATTATAAAGTAGTTAGATAACAACACATGACGGTGCATTTGAATGTGAATTTAATAATGTGAGCAATAAGTGCACACACTGCCTGCATGTGATTCCCTGGGTGTAAAGATTATATAGCTTTTCTATAGGCTCTGGCATCGGGGGGCTGTGTGTACATGCAGCAGTAAAGCTCGCTCAGCGCTACAGTATATTATTCTTGCGGTATAATGACATCAGCTTTGTCTCTGTCTCTGCAGTGTCTCCTTCTACCACTTCTTCCTGACTCCAACCCTCTGCAGTATACTGTACAACCAGCAAAAGTGAGAAATCACGTTAGGAATGCCAAAAGACTGATGGCGAAAATGATGAACGGAGATCAGGTTGAGGAGGAACCACACACACGCACGCACACACACACATACAGATTGAAGAAGTGGCAAAGGCTGATGAAGCATGAGAGCTGAGTCATACAGCGAGACAGACTCAGTGAGGAGAATGACTCCTTTAAAATATTCCATCACCCTAAAGCTGCCCCTAGCTAATCGTAGCCACTCATGAAGCATTGAAATGTATTCACTGCTCATCTGCGCACTAAAGGAGATACTGCAGGTATTGACCTTGTTTCCATTCAGAGCAAGTGTTTCATTCTGATAAGGCCTGGCTTGTGTATTGTGAGTAATGATGAAATACACTTCCACTCATTAGCGATAGGACTGAGACCAGCACAGACTTCTGATGTCTTCTGTTGTCTTTGCCTAGATCACAAAGTTGTCGTTGCTTCTATACTAACTTCACTGGTAAATGAGTATCCTAAGGGCCGATGGTTTAAATGGTCTAATAGGGCTCTCTCTATTATGAATAAATACCACATTTTTTATATTACATCATGGTTGAATTCTTAAAGCTAACTGAACTTATCTGTTTATAAAAGCGCGGCTTAGAGCTGCAGCTCGTTCACATAGACTTGCATGGCGGACACTTCACAAATGCTAAATAATAATTTTTAACATAAAAAAAATTGTGTTTTGTTGTGGCAAATTTTTCCTGAAGGAGACATGTACACTATAAGGCAAAAGGTGTGTGGACACCTGACCATCACACCCATATGCGCTTCTTCAAATTGTTACCACAGATTTGTTTGCATGCTGTAGACGTACAGTTTCCCTTCACTAGGTACAGTATAAGAGGCTTAAACCTGCTTCAGCATGACAATGCCACTGGACACAAAGTAAGCTACATGAACACATGATTTGAGAAGGTTAGAGTGGAAGATCCTGAGTCTCCTGCACAGAGCCCCGACTCTGACCTTTAGGATGAACTGGAACACAGACTGAACACCAGACCTCCTCTTACATCAGGGTCTGATCTCACTAAGCCTTTAGTGGCTGAATGATCAATAATAAAACAGCTACACTCCAACATCTAGTATAAAGCTTTCCCAAAAGACTGGAGATTATTATCAGCAAAAGTAGATTAAATCTGGAAAATGAATCTGGCATATTCAGTAAGCATATCAGAGTGTGATGGCCAGGCCTTTATAAACTTTTTACCATAAAGTATATGCAACATTTATGGAAGAAATCTTAAGTGTTGGAGTTTTCTAACATTAATGGTAGTTTGTAAAGTTTACTAGTACAGGAAAGTCTCCTGGGTAGCTAGATATTTATTTATTTATTTATTCATTTATTTATTTTTCTTATTTATTAAGAGAGAGTATAGGACAGAAAAAGATGACAGAAAAAAAGATGATGGAACAAAAGGTTATCACTGCTATAATGTAAGAGGTGTATTATTATTATTATATACTATAATGTCTGCTAAGGGCTGTCCGGTCCCTATATGACCGGAGCAGGAGTTTGGTTCGCATTGCCGGCAGTAAGTCAGACTTGTTCCCGGTGCATGTTGGACTCCGGCAGGGCTGCCCTTTGTCACCGGTCCTGTTCATTATCTATATGGACAGGATTTCTAGGCGCAGTCGGGGCCGGAGGGAGTCCGGTTTGGGGACCACAGGATTTCGTCTCTGCTTTTTGCAGATGATGTTGTCCTGTTGGCTTCCTCAAATCAGGACCTTCAGCGTGCACTGGGACGGTTTGCAGCCGAGTGTGAAGCGGCGGGGATGAGAATCAGCACCTTCAAGTCCGAGGCCATGGTTCTCAACCGGAAAAGGGTGGCTTGCCCTCTTCAGGTTGGTGGAGAGCTCCTGCCTCAAGTGGAGGAGTTTAAGTATCTTGGGGTCTTGTTCACGAGTGAGGGAAGGATGGAGCGGGAGATCGACAGGCAGATCGGTGTAACTTCTGCAGTGATGCGGTCGATATACCGGTCTGTTGTGGTGAAGAAAGAGCTGAGCCGCAAAGCGAAGCTCTCTATTTACCAGTCGATCTACGTTCCTACCCTCACCTATGGTTATGAGCTTTGGGTCATGACCGAAAGGACAAGATCCCGGATACAGGCGGCCGAAATGAGTTTCCACCGCAGGGTGGCTGGGCGCTCCCTTAGAGATAGGGTGAGGAGCTCGGTCACTCGGGAGGAGCTCAGAGTAGAGCCGCTGCTCCTCCACATCGAGAGGAGTCAGCTAAGGGGGCTCGGGCATCTGTTCCGGATGCCTCCTGTACACCTCCCTGGGGAGGTGTTCTGGGCATGTCCAACCGGGAGGAGGCCCCGGGGAAGACCTAGGACACGCTGGAGGGACTATGTCTCTCGGCTGGCCTGGGAACGCCTTGGTATTACCCCGGAAGAACTGGAGGAAGTGTCTGGGGAGAGGGAAGTCTGGGCGTCCCTGCTTAGACTGCTGCCCCCGCGACCCGGCCCCGGATAAGCGGTAGAAAATGGATGGATGGATGGATGTATTATTATTATTATATACATCTATAAATTGTTAAAAATCATGAGGTCTAGTTCATTCATAAATAATATACATTGCAATCAGTGAAAAATCACTGTTATATTTGTGAAATAAGACTCTTCAGACTGAAGTGGGGAAGTTAAAGCATCATCCTAGCATGAGTTATTTAGTATTTCAGCGTAGTCTGTCATGTGTTATTCCTTATTTATTCGAGGCTAACAAATGTCTTTAAACGTATTTATTTTTACATTTGTCGAACCACAAAACACCAAAACAACAGCACCCCCACTGGTTGTATGTAAAATTACACAGAGACTAAGACTGATTTCTTTCTAACACAGATTGTAGATTCACACAATGTATCGCTGACAGCCGTGTCAAGTAATTGCATTTAGTGCAAAGCCCTCTAGATTTCAGTCTGCACTGGGGCTAATTTATTTAAGCCCACTTCTCTGGCACATCCATAACACATCACTGGCAGTGACTGAGGAGGCTCAGCTGTGGGTTATAAATCTGAATAACTTTCTCAATAACATTTTTTTTTTAAAGAAAGTAAATAGACTAAGAAAACAACGTCTAACAGTACAAATTACACAAAGCTTTAAACAAAGAGAAAACAGTACAATTAGTGTGGTAAAAGAACATACTAACAAAGCGAGAGGTTTTTTCTTGTTTACTGCGATTTCTTGTTTTCTCGATTCCGTATTCGAAACACGAGTTGAAAAATAAATAAATGCAACAATCACGTCTTTCAGTGAATATATTCCTTTAGACCTACGCTGAGACTCTGTGTTCCAACCATCCAGCTATAATGCTTTTTATAATAGTACCAGCAATTTCCTCATTGGTAGTAGAGTTGTTTATCTCATGCACTTAATATCATGACCGATCTTCTATAACTTACAAGTAGACTGACCTTAAACAAATTACTTCTCCCCTTGAAAGTGATAATCCACTATTTTTGAGTGTAGCTCAGATTTTATTATATAAGAGCTTTCTGAAATTCCAGATTGGTTAGCTTAAGTAAATTGTTACAAATGCCAAGGGTGCATTGGCCAGATGGTAAGGGATGATTAAGCTGGATCAGACAGTTTCGCAACAAGATTCTAGGCTTTATCGTGAACAACAGATTTTAGAAGCAGGTGATTAGTGTATCAATTAGCCTATGCGGAGCCTTTTAATAAAATTAAGGAAGACAGGGAATTATAGAGGATTAATTTATTATCAGTGTACCTCAGAATATCTAATACACCAGGAGTTTGGTGTGCAAATACTGTCTTTATAACATGTGCAAAAGTGTTTATGAGAAAGTGTTCTGTGAAACGAAAAAATAATAGAAATTAATTAAAAGGAAAAAAAAAAAAAGGCAAGCACTGGAATCCTAAAGCAAATCAATAACGTTATGAATTTCTTTTGAATTTCATGTGTTTATGTTTTGAATTCTGAATTTCAGGGTGCAGTTTCTGATGCTAGACTGGACTGCAGAAGAAAATAATATATTGCTAATTTTTACATAATTATTATTGTTAGCTAAATAATAAACTAACTCACTACATACCTAATTATAATATTTCTAAAAGAACCTTCCATTGTCATAATTAATGATATAGATAATTAATGCTACACATACATTAATCTGACCTTAACCTTAGCTTGTATAACCAAAATAATTTTTTGGGCTCTTTGTTTTCCGTTTATTTATTTATTTATTTATTTATTTATTTGTTTGTTTGTTAATTTATTTAAACTATTTTAATTTTTACATTTTTGGCTTTTCCTTGTATTAACCAGACAATTCTATTTCATAGATAAAAACTTCATTTAAAAAAGAAATGCTACAAAAATCATTCATGCGATTCTTGCTTTTTTCTGCCTTTTAAAAAAATCTTTTACAAATCAAATCAAAAATATTTCCCATGACCTTCCTTCATATTTCATTTATACAGCATTTCCCGAATAATTCAGCAGGAATTGGCTTTCAGTTTTTCGTCTTATATCTAAAATGTTATGAAAGCCAATTCCTGCTGAATTGGCTTTCAGTTGTTCGTCTTGCATCTAAAATGTTACTTATTTATATGAATTCTTTAAAAATTTAGGTGTGATTTTTTTACACTAAGAACACAAGATTTTTCGCACAGTAGTGCACCCTAGTAACCAATTAAGGGTCTTAGTAAGGTGTTGGGCTTGAACTAGTACAGCTTCAGCTAACACTGCTTTAAGGTAACATTGAATAATTCCTTCAAGTCTGTAAGACTGTAGAGATGATCACTATTTGCTCAAAAGATGTTCCCTCAGTTATTCCAAAATCTCTCATCTCTCATAGGAGTTTGGTGAGATCATTCATCATCACTTGTGTTTCCGGTTCTTTCACTACACTCCAAATGATGGTATTTTTGCTGTCGTTTCTCCAGGTGCTCCCGAAGATGACATCAATGATGTAAGTAAAGAAAAAGCAAAGAAAAAGGCTTCAAGAAATGATCGCCAAAGTGTTGGGTTACAGTACATCCATCATCCAACACCAGCTATATTTTCCAGAACACACTACTGCCTACAAGCATGGTTACCCAAGACCACAAAATCCACAGACCCTGTTGTGTTCACAATCACATGATTACTAATCACACACCTATACACAACCATGACACTCTATTTTTACCGCCTTACCAACAATTACTCACTTTGTGTGCACTCATATATATATCATATATATATCATAATATATCTCAATATATTGTTTATCTGGTTCTGACCATATTTGCTTCTTGTCTGTGATTCTGGATTTTGCTTTATTAGCTGATCTCCTGACCTCTGGCTGTTCAGGTCTTTTTTGGACGCTGTTTTGGATTTGCCTGCCAGTTTCTTAAATAAAACTTCATACTGCACTTGCTTTTGTTTCTGCAATCTTTACCTGTTTCTAAGCAAATATAGTATCCAACTATTTACTGAATAGTAGAATGTGCTGTTGGGAACTTTTTATTTATTCATCATGTGTCTATCTCCCTCCATAAATATAAAGCTGCATAAATATTAATTATATTATAGAAGAAGAAGCCTTTATTTTTGTCACGTATACATTACAGCACAGTGAAATTCTTTCTTCGTATAGCCCAACTTTTGAGTTTGGGGACAGAGCGTAGTGTCAGCTATGATACAGCACCCGTGGAGTAGAGAGGGTTAAGGGCCTTGCTCAAGGGCCCAACAGTGGCAGCTTTGCAGTGCTAGGGGTTGAACCTTGATCATTTGAGCCATCACTGCCCTACAGCTAGAACTAGAAGAAGTCTTTATTTTGTTACATATACATTACAGCACAGTGAAATTCTTTCTTCACATATCCCAACCTATAGAGTGCAGGGTCGGACATGATAAAGCACCCCTAGAACAAAGACTTCAGGGCCCTGCTCAAGGGCCCAACAATGGAAGCTTGGCAGTGCTGAGGCTCGAACCCCGATCCACCGATTAACAACCAAAAGTCTTAAATGCTTGAGACACCACTGGCTTACAGTTATGTACAGAATGAAAGCCATTCCGTTCAGAGATTAATGGCACTGGGGTTTTGTTTTTGGTTATCTGTCAGCTCACTCATTCTAAATAGATGTCTTCTGAAATCCCACTGGTCTGGGACACTGCGCTGGATAAAGAGCTGTACAATTTTAAAGCTTCTGTCCACCGATATAATATTTTATTTTACAATATATTTCTTTCTGAAAATGGTGAGTCTTTAAAAGCTTACACCTTTGTGATGTGGCATTAGAGACAGGTGGGGCAAAACTTGCTGTCTCATCGCACTGAGGAATGTAAATGATGTCAATAGAATGATCATAACTAATCTAATCATACCTGAACACAAGGGGTTCATTTGGTTAATCTCTGCTTGACTGGATTCATCACAACATATTATTTACTGTACATATATACACCAAGCTGGCATTTTATTATTAGATATTCTTTCATAAAGACTAATTAACTAACATCCTGTACAAACTGATCATCATTTACAATCGAAATGTCTTCCCGTTTTTTTTTTTTCCCCTGGCTGCATAACATTTTAGAAAAGTTCAATCGTTCTAAATAGATCTGAATTGAATCCTGGTGTAGACATAGTAATATTAATCGTCTCCGTGTCATAACATGTCCTGCATAATCAGGGTATTATTTTTCTCCGAATATCCAGCTTAATGAGGTTATTGTGCAAAAAATGTTGCCACTGGTAACAAACATTCAGACAGGCCCCAAGGATTCAATTACAAATTAATATGTGCAAAATGCTCTAACATTTATTTTTAGATAAATCATGGATATTGGGTTAACACCGCACTGACACTGCATCTCATTGCTTTGTGCTGGGCTGCTAAGGGAAATCATGTCATTCCCAGTCTAGCAGTCATGCATTAATGTTTATATTAATGTGAAAAGTGATGTTTCATAACAATGGTCAGTTTCATGGAATAGAATATTCTAATAGAATAACATTTTGTTGTTAATTATTGGGAATCAAGTAACGATCAAGTAGCTAATAAACTGCGAACTCACTGGGACAATCATTTTTAATTTACATGTAATGCCCGTCATCTGCTATATGATAAAAAAAAAAAAGGTTAACCTCAAAAAAAAAAAAGGAAACTATTGACGTTTTCCCCAATGGAAAAAAAAGCAGTGTTCCTCATTGGGGACAGTGAATGTCAAAATATATTCCTGTCCTTCTGAGGACACTCTCTCTGTCTCTCTCTCTCTCTCTCTCTCTCTCTCTCTCTCTCTCTCTCTCTCTCACCTTCAAGCATAAATGCCTAATTCAGCTGAGGTTCAAATGTAAAAAAAAATTAAGAAAGAAATAAATCCATAAATAAATCTCCTTGTGATTAGAGTCATTTTTCAAAGGTCTACAGTGAACAGTTTTGATGCCACAAATCTGAAATGATGCAACGCTATATTACTCAAACTGTTAGTCAATATCAAACAAACCTGGCGCCTTAGCTATTAAAACCTGATCTACTTTAGAGTCCTGGTTTTGTCCACACGATTTTCGCTTGTGAGCAAGCGCTGACGTGTAAAATTAGGACATCTCATATGGCTGGTCTCTAGTGTAGCACATAATGTAATACCTGCACCAAGTGCAAAAACTGCTAGAACCACATCACATAAAATTAAACATGTTTCAGTTGCTCTAAAATAAAATTTGAAAGACATTTTCATTTGTCTTGTCTGTCAGAGCACATGGCTCCATCCTTTCAAACCTGCTCAGATTCTGCATTAAATCCCAAAACCTTAAATTTGTTTTTTGGTTGCTGGTGGCTTGTATGAAAAAGAAATAGAAAGGGAATAACATCGGTATGTTTTCTGAAAAAAAAAAAAAAAACATCTCTGTTAGACAAATATGGAGAAAAAATGATCACAAAGCTGGTCTGGATTTCTGCTTGAACAGAAAATTGGGTGATATACTGTATATTATATATATATCATTCGCTCTAGAAAGACTTCAACCCATTCATGGAAATTTCCTATTATACTTATTGACTGTAAATTGCCTTGACATGCTATCAGTCCCAGTACTTTTGACTGGCAATAAAGCAAAGCAAATTATATTAATAAAACAGAATTACAGCACTTAATTTAATTTACTCATTGCATACATTGAGCTTCACTAATACCGGCCATGATGAGTTCTTAGCCAATCACATGAATCCGTTTCAAGGCTTATTAAATTAATAAACTTCAATCATACTTCCTAATGCTCACACCAATGTATCATGCATATTTGAGTGCCACTAAAATGACAATATGGAATATGGAGTATGACTGAATAAAACATGAGATGTCCTATTTTTGTATTTTACCTACAGTATGTCTCTGTCAGTCACCAGTTCTTGGAACATATCAAATCAGATTGCTGTTCTGGCCAAGATGGCGGTCAGAGCATCCACACCAAATAGAGAAAAAGACCACCCCGGCCCGACCAAGACACTTCATTAACTGATAAACATCTGATGTGTGCTCCTCTCCACCCTACTCCATCTCGCCCCTCATGATTATCTATCAGACTCCAGAAAACCAACATATCAGGCTGCAAAAGAAGGAAGAAAAAGCAATTCTCAAATCTGTCAGGATAATTGTGCCAGTGATAAGTTTCCCATGGAGAGGCCATCAAATAGTAGCCTCCTTTCTCAGCACGCACATCCTTAACGTGAGCCCCTTGCTGCAGTAGTGTTGACATGGAAAGTCAATGATGGTAAGTCAATTAACATCATAAAAAAAAGGAGAGGAAGAATGCAAGCAAAAAGATAAGCCTAATGACACAAGCTGATGTCGCATAGGACAATAGAAGCACACGCGCACAGACTATGCCCATTAAAGAGCTGACAGAACCGTCAAATTAAGCCTATTCGCAACCAAATTAGAATCTCTGTTCATGTGCTATTGCATTTCGGGGTCCACTTCACCTTTTTGTGTATGACATGCATTATAATGATGAGTGTCAAAAGCGTGCACACGCTTGTCATGCCATCTAGACCGGATAGTTCCTGTTGAGCTTAAAAGGGAAGGATGGCACGAGGCAAACACCATGTTGTTGTGTGAAAGCTACAAGCACATGTCACTCAAACATTTAGACTCTGTGCAAGACACTACAGGAAAAAAAATGACAGTTTTGGTCATGGGAAGCATTTTGCAGGTTGCTTTGATTAAGTCAAACATCTGTAGTAACAAAAATAGAAATAGACGTGTGTATCCATCACTTCAGCTATTTCCATCCTATTAACATGGAAGAGGGATTAAGCTCCGCCCTCTCAGCCATGCCAAACATTACGTGTCATATATTATTTCTGAAGAGCTTGCATGCTAATGTATACAGTCTTTGTGTTATTATAATTAAATCATGGTTACCAGAGTGCAAAAACAAACTACATTGCTTTGTTTAGTTTTGTATTAAGAATCTAAGATGACCTGCAATCATGACATTTGAAATTTTCATTCCAGTCTCTAATAACAAGAATACTTCAGGGCAGTTTCTCAAAATAGGCATCGCTGTTGGATTTACATTAGATTGTAGACTCAAAAGTGGTTCACAGTGCATGGGATATTCTTAATTAAACAATAAATAAATGATTTTTCCAACAAACCATTATCTAAAAGGCTTTTGTATTAGCTTGCGAGCAGCTTCACAGAGAAATAACGATTTAATTTAAACAGCGTAAAACAATATTCAGCAATGAACCGGCAACAAAACAACTGTTTTTTTTTTTTTTGTTGTTGGTTTTTTTTTGGGGGGTTTTTTTTGGTTTTTTTTGACACTATTCAGCTGCAGTGTCTTACTTTAAATTGAAATGAACTGTCCAGTCAAAAAAAAAATAAAAAAAAATAAAAAACTTCCTGCCACTTGATTTTATTGATTTTAGAAAGTCAAATCGACTTATGCAGAACGAATCCTGGTGATATTACAAATTAAATTGACAAGCCTCATCAGCCACAGACACTATGCTACACCATTTTCTTGTAAATAAATGTAAAAACTGCAAAGCTGGCTAATTAGCCTGGTGTGTAGCTGTTTGTGCGTGATGTGTGTGATGCAGCACTATGTAAGGGGTGTGAATGCTATGGCGTGAGTATCCTGAGAGGGCAGTAAATTGCTGTGCGTGTGCGTGTGTGAGTGTGTATATGTGTGTGTGTGTGTGCGCTAATGTTGGGTTACTGCAGCTCAGCTTTGGAAGACATTCTGCCCCTGATTACAGACTGCACCCTCTCCTCTTTCCCATCCATGCTAAAAATGTACAGCGTAATAGCACTTTAGCACCCATTCAAGCCTAAAACAGACTCTATGTTGCATGGCATCAGAAGAAATGTTTTAATATTCGGCATATACAGAGAGTCAACATAGAATGTTGTAAAGAATCTGCCTGAAATGCCGAGGCAGCATAATATGAACGTAAGCCACTGTAATCATATTAAAGGTCACTCACTAAAGGAAAAAACAAACAAACAAACAAAACAAACAAACAAACAAACCAAAAAAATAGCCCAGGGAGGCATTCAAAATGTTCTAGAGCAATAGAAGTTTCGCTGTTCAAAAAAAAAAATGCATTGTTGAGTTTACAAGACTACACTGTAAAAGGGAGTCATAAAACGGCACTGAATGTCATTCACATACACTTTCTTGATGTAACACACACATGCACTCCATACCTAATTTTCTATGTGCACAGGTTAACAAGATCAATAATGGATGATATTAAAAGCCGCACTTAACCTTATTAGTCCAGTGCTTCAAATGGAGTTGTGTTACCTGAGCTCTAAGTGCCATAATGACGGGGGAAATAGGATCCTAGCAAAAGTCTGCCTATTGCATTGTATTTATTGTGTCAGAAAAGCAGACTACATTTTTTTTATGTCAGTGCTGCACCTTTGTGTCATGAACATAATATTCGCTCTTAATAGACGGGACCATATGCTATCGGCGTATTGGCAAAGATTCAAATCTACCCAGCAAGCCGTTTTGCCACAAAAGAAGGAGAAGCAAAATGTGCCATGAAAATTCTGTGCACTGGACCTGCAGATGCAAATCTGGCGCATTCCCAAAAATGATATCTGACAGAGAAGGGTTAGTCTTTCCATTACAATTCTCAAACTTCTACCACTGCGTACAAAAGTGGGAAAAAAAGGCAAGAGCAAAGAGTTATCTTTAGAGAAATACAAACCAAATGTTTTATTGTTGGAACCTCTGAAGACTCCTCATAAAAATACTGTTGCTTGAAATAAGGACAAATGAAATTCACTGTTTGAATGATCACCATTGAGGACAGCCTAAAAGTCACACATTCCTTTGTATACCCTTTCGTGATTAAGAAAAAAAAAATAGATATACTGTAAGCAGTCATGATAATGTTAACAGCTCGCAACAAACCATCGTGACATTGCAACGATCTCTGCAGTGTTGCAAATAAACATCCTGTTCAGCCCTTACACTACTAATCTGAGGCAACTGTTGTAACATTTTTAACTATATTTTAGCCCTAAAAGCCGCTCAAGTCTTAACAAAGCATTTGGGATCTTAAAAGAATTGGGACCAGTTACAGAGAAGATAATGGTCAGAGCTACTGTTGGTAAATTTGTCAAATCCCCTTAAAAGAAAAAAAAAAACTCTAAAGAGGCTTAAGGGGAATTAAGGGGGGAAAAAGCAGGAATCAGATCACCTCACTGCTTCTTGCTGAGACACAGGTTCAATACAAAACAAAACAAACTGCATAGAAAAATCCCCAGTAGTGAATGAAGAATCAATGTTGATTTGTATCCAGGAACACTTATGAAAACACTGTAGGTGTTTGTTCAGCACTGGGGATTCTCCTTAAATATGAAGTTAAACTGCAAAAGCACTCACTGAAAAAAGCACATAAGAGACCAAAACCATTTGGCTGATAGCTACTGAGACTCAGCAGACTCAGGAGAACTTTTTTCCTTTTTTGTGTTTTTTTTTTTTTTTTTTTTCTATTGTTTTTTTTTTTTTTTTTTTTTTTTATGTCTTGCGTTGTTTTGTCATAGAATTCTTCAACCCAAATTTCATGTATAACATTTGGCACATTACAAATTCTTGGTGCTCTTACAAGAGAAACTTGTAAATATTATTTTGGGGACAGTTATGTAGAAATGTTACTGGATTATATCTAGCATGGTCTAAAAACCACAGACTTCTCAAACAAATCTGTTTCGCATCTGCAGTGTAATGTCATTATCTTCATTATTCCGTCTTAAATAGAAGTTACACATTAGAAAATAGTTTTAAATTCATTTTTTCTTTTTTTTTTATATATAATCTGCTTCTCTTATCACCCCATAATGGATTAATTTATATATTTATATTCATATATTTATATATAAGCATGTACAAGAAAAACAGTCTCATTTTTGCACTGGGTACAAAAGTAATCGCTGTCTTTCCTTTGTGCATTCTATTGCATGTTTTCATGAGGAACAGAAAAAAAGGGTACAAGGAGGAGAAGGTTATGGGAATGTTAGATCTGGGTTTCCTGTACCTTCTCCTTGGTGTGAGTTTTAATCAAGTAGGGTTCCGGGATGGTGCTGATGGTTGTGGGCCGAGGGCGATGTAGAGAATTGCTAATGCTGTTCTCTGTCCAGGGAGCAGAGTGTGCTGGTTTGTAGGTGCTGTAGCTGGACTTGTAGGTGTTGTTACGATCTCTTAGACCTGGTAGCACCATCCCACCCTCTCCTGGTAAAGTTGTTCCCGATGTGGTAGGAGGAACGTTCTCCTCCATTTGGATGATCTCTAAAGTCCTGGCAGCTGCCACTGTGCTCCTCTGTTGGTGTCGTTTACGGAGCTTGTAGAACGCAATTAGCATGATCGCAGCGAGCAGCGTGACGGCAACAAAGCAGCCAATGATGATCTTTGTAGTCTTCATCACTTCGTCTAAGGTGGCAGAAGGGCGCACTGTTCCTCGGATAGTTGGCACACTAACCTGTCTTGGTGTCTGCAGTAGCACAGTTGGAGTTGAGATAAACACAGGCTGGAAGACGGAGGGTGAAGCCGTGACCGTCTTCGGTTTAATCACCTCCACTGATGTCGACTCAACTATTTCCACAGTGACTGTGGTAAAATAGCTTAGGTGCTCAGAGGTGTTGAGCTCGGCTGCACTCACATTCAGGTAAGCTGATGCATTGGAGTTTCCAGCCATGTTTGTCACCATGCACGTGTACACACCTGTGTCAGATGGCAGAACATTGGAAAAATTTAGAGTTCCGTCATTGAGAACGTATATCCTTGGGTGATTGGAGCCATGGGTCAGAACTGTTCCATTGGGTAGAAGCCATCTGACAGATGACATGGGAGCTGTGCGACACCTGAACTCAGCCACTCGCTCTGCAGATATGTTAAGGTCCCGTGGAGCATCCAGGATAAAAGGAGCAGAGCACTGAAACGTAGTCTGGTCCACTTCCACTAGGTAGCGTCCTCGCAGATGGGCAGGGCTATGACAGCGGCCACAACACGTGGAGTTGGTAGGGATGTACTCTCTTAGCCACCAAGCCAGCCACACCACGTCACAGTCACACCGCCATGGGTTATGGTGCAAGTGCAGCTCTACCAGGTAACTCAAGGGTGCAAAAAGGTCATGGGGCAAAGAGCTAATGTTATTATGGGCCAGGTTGAGTTCAACCAAGGCTGTGACATCATCAAATGCATTTCTCTCCATGGTGGTGATTTTGGAGTTCATAATCCAGAGCTTTTTTAGGGATTTCAGACCCCTAAAGGATCCAGGTTTGATGTCCGGAAAGTAGTTTTCTGACATCTCTAGTTCCTCCAGCCCCACCAACGGGGTGAGCACAGGCATCTCCCGCAGATTACACATTCCAAGGTTTAGGTATTTCAAGTTGTATAATCCTTCGAAAGCACCCTCCGAGATATACTCCAGTTTTTTCAGTTCTCCTAAATCCAGCCGCATGAGAGAGGGGACACGGTTGAATGCATAAGATGGTATGCTTTCAATAGGGTTGTTCCTGAGCCATAATTCCCGCAGCTTAGACAAGTACTCAAAAGCACCACTTGGGATTACAGTCAACCGGTTGTCAAAGAGCTCCAGAGTGTTAAGATTGGTGAGACCATTGAAGGCCCCCACCTCAATCTGCCGGATGGAGTTCCTGCCAAGCTGCAGCACTTCCAGATGGTGGAGGTGTCGAAAGGTGTCAGCATGGATTACCTCAATGCTGTTCTCCATGAGGTTAAGGTGCCGTGTATTTGTGGGAATGCCAGGGGGCACTCGAACCAGGCCACGCCTGGTACACACCACCTTGCTGAACTGGTTACTGCAGGAGCATACAGCTGGGCAGTTCTGCGGTCCGGTGGGGGTGGCGCACACACTCCACGCTCGCACCATGAGGTAGACTGCACAGAGCAGGGCTGCGTTCCAGTGCACAGTTACCTGCCACAAGAGACTCATGATGTGGCGCATTCATAATTCAACATCATGTGGGGATTCGGCTCGGGAACGGAGAACAGTGGCCCTACCCTGGCTTGAGCAAGACACTGCTTCTGTTTTCCATTGACAGTGCAGTATGGTACTATGTTATACCCATTAAAGAGAGAGACAGAGAGAGGGGAGGGGAAGAGACATGGCGAATGATTATAAAGATAAAGAAATACAGTGAAATATGAAAGTAGAAGAAACAAGTTTATATACAATATACTTACATCATTAGTTCTCCGTTGAATGTCCCTTTTTAATTTGCATAACACTGACAATGTTCAATAAGATCAGTACAACATTTTTCAAAAGAAAGTAAACTGGACTGTGAATAGACGTGCCAAAATGGCTCCTTTGAATTTCAGAGGAATGCAACGTTTAAATAAACTGATTCAAGAGGTAAGGCCCATTGAGCTAAGCAGGTGCACGGATCCAGTCAGATTGTAAAAGATCTCCTCTCAGCTCCCCCATTGATTGTCCTTGGAAGCCGACGCTGCATACAGCTGAACATTTTTCACAAGACTCCATTTCCAAACTGCAAGTAGCGCAGAAAAAGAAGAAGAAAAAGCAATAGTGTTGGGACTGGTATCCCAAGTCTTTTAAAGATATTCCTTCCTGCCTGTTATAGACTAACACGCTGTTGTTCATCCCCCGTCGACACTTGTCCTGTCGATTAGCAGTTCTCTGACGAATACAAAAAACGCCAACGGACGCACATTGCGGTCATTCCGTCTTGCTTTTTTCAACTCGCTGTTCTCCTGCTCGTTGCCGTAGCAGCTGCAGACTGCCGCGTGCACAGTTAGCAATAATCCGTCAGTTTCTCTGGAGGGGGGCTCGGGGGTGGTGGTGCGCAAGCAGGAAGGGGGAGGAAGGGGGGCAACAGCATCGCAGCAGTGAAGCTCTCTCTAGCGATTGTGTGTTCTTGCTCTCTCTCTCTTTCTCATGCTCTCTCTCTCACTCACTCACTTCAGTGTCAGAAAAAGGAGGAATTGATCTTGCTGTGTGACATGCTGTCGATTTCAGAGCGCTTGTCTTGAATAGGATTCCGTACTTCTTCTCCCCGGTAAAGATCTTGCAGTATTCTTTTATTCCTGCTTCTTGAGGTAGTAAGTTGTGGCAGTTTGCCTGCTCTGCCTGTGAGCTGTGGACTGCCTGGCGGTCTGCAGAAGAGAGAGAGAGAAAGAGAGAGTGAGTGAGTGAGAGTGAGACGGAGAGAGAGATTCACGCACACACATGCACCCGGAGGAGAAGACAGTGTCCACGGCGACAGTGGTGGCAGCAGCGGTCCTCACCGTATCCCCAGCATTCAGGATCCTCTTGCGCTTTTTCCCTTTATGTGACAGGGTTGCAGGCAGTCAAACCTCTGTGTTCTACCTCCTCCTTTTGTCCTTCAATGGAAACGTGAATGTACTGCTGACGCATCCCGCTCAGAGCAGTGCACTGGTTTGATGCAGTGTTCCTGTGTATTAACACATCCACCCCCTCCTCTCTTTCTTCTGTGCTCTGCCTCTCTCTCTCTCTCTCTCTCTCTCTCTCTCTCTCTCTCTCTCTCTCTTGCGGACATTGGTGAGTCTTTGCACTCTCCAACTCTTGCTTTCTTACTCTTTGTTCTTGTTGTGCCTCTTTAGCTTTTTTAAAATATATACTATTTTCTTTTTTGTTTTCAATATGCATATTTTGCTTTTCTTTTTGAATTTTGAGTTTCTGGCTTTATCACATACACTCACACATACATACACACACCCACACACTGCACGCTCTCTCTCTCTCTCTCTCTCTCTCGAACATACATCCTCATTCTCCTTCTGTAGTAAGCTCTGTTGGGACTGCATTGACTAAGATAAAACAACACTACTGCAATGGGGGCTCATCTAACACCCCCACCCGCTCTCACTCCCCTAACCCCCCGGAGAGGCTTTCCAAACCATTAAATGTAACATGGAAATGGGAGGACTGTCTCTTCACAAATATCCTGCAGTAATATAGGTTAAAGAAAAATAATAGCATTTAAATTACACCGAATCTAATCAATCAGTTACATTGAAATGACCCAAAATAAATGCAAACCATTTAATGGATTTCATAACCCCTTTTATACACACATCCACAAGGACCCATCTCCAGACAAGCACACGAGCACACGAGATACATGTTTCAAATGTCTGTGGGGTCGGCCGTTCTGACGAAAAAGACTCACACTACAGGAATTGTACTTGTCCTTTAAGGTAAATTCAAGAGGTTATAATAAATGTTATGAAAGGAAGAAGCAGCTAGAGATAGAGAGAAAGAGACAGAGGAGACACGAAACAGCTCATCTCGCAGGATTCGATGGCATTTGAATGTAGATGTGGAGTTTTTTCGCTTCCTTGTTTTTTCCATGCTATAGTTAATGGTTTCTTTCTCCCTCACCTTCTCTCTCTGTACGAAGGCACTGTTTTTCAAATCAAGCAGAGAAACACACTGTACAGTTGAGTATGTTGCGCAAAATGTTTTCGTATCCCGAAAATTGCTTTTATAGTACTGTATGTCTCTAATTTGAATAGCATTAAGGTAAAAGCTTTGTGGTACTTACGACATCATGCTACAAGCATGCTTTTTTAAAATGTAATATTTTCATTTATCTTTGACGTTTGTTGTCATGGCGACTCATTTCTCATGTAAAGGGACGATCATTTATTAATTCATTCATTCACGTTTGTTGATCTAACCTCAAACTTCAAACTGCTTTTAGCTCTTGATCCTACTTCTGCATACCTTGATGACAATTTCAGATGAGGATAAACTGGCCTTTTGGCCCTCTGTCTGCTGTTCCTGTGTTATGTTCAGTGTTACTAAGTGCATAGTGACATTACCCAAGAGACACCATGCAATCTAAGAGGTCCAAACACTTCAAGAACCCAGCTGAGTTGATCAGTATCCACTCCCGCACAGTTATACTATATACAGTCCTTCATGTGGAATATACTTAGGTATTATGTTAATGTATAATTGTGTAAACCTTGTAAATGTCCATTGATTAACTCTATAATACAGGATTTAAACAACTGAGTTGTACTACATGTTCGTTTTACACTGCACTGTTTTGTCGTGCTCCATTTGTAACAACCAGCCAATTGACCTGATGGATCACCAGAGAGACTTTGCACAAGTGTTGCCTTCTCTTCGCTGAACTAACAGGACAAAATGGTTCTTTGTAAAGAGTATTAAGCTACTAATTGTCCCTTTCAAGTTAAAGAGATACTTAGGGCACTTTAGCCAGGAGCCAGTGGCTGGGCAGGCTTCATGCATTAAGAATCTGTATAAATTAGCACAGCTGGGGTCTAAGACGGTGTAAGGCGATTGGTTTAGCCTCCAGTTTAATGGTCCAGCAGTGAAGGTAATTGATATCCCTGGTGCCAGTTCTAGTGCTAATGTCATTATAGAGGTCATATGCATGAGAAGGTCAAAGGGATAAACATTCAGTCTTATAGAGCGAACTACACAATTTCTGCACTTGCGTTTTTACACCAGATGAAAACCACATTGAAAGATTATGCGGAAAGAGCTATGATTTGCTAATGTAGCATATAATATATAAAGATCCAGACGGAAGGGCATTACAGTCATTGATTATAACGCCAAAGGTATTAACAGGATCGTTTGTGGTTTATAGTACGAAGCTATGATTTTCTGCACAACAAACCAGGATATGTGCTGCTGAAATGTTAGATTTGCAAAAAAGCCAGTGACCCTGATGGCTGTATTTGGTGATCAAGGTCTCTTTGCGGTTTTTAGACTGTATGTGTGGGGTCTGTGCTCAAGAGCCCGATTCGGTTTGTTGACCTGGTTTGTGGGTGGCGAATGAGTGCACCCTAGGGGGTGGAAGATGGAGGACAGTGAAAGAGTGAAATGGCCTGTGTCAATACTGCACTTTTCCCTGGCCTACATCCCCTGGTCCTCTGGCTGCGCAGATTAAATTTGTGGCACCCCGTGACCTAGTTTCAGGGCTGCTGTGTTTAGCGGTCACAGTGAAGGGTGTTAGTGAGACACAGTAGGCTGCAGGGGAAACAGTGACGCTAGAAAAGTCAGCAGAGTTGAGATAACAGTTTCAGCTCTCCGTAGTATTTCATGCTAGTCCACTAATACACCCTTCATTACTATGATTACTGCAGAGTGCTGATCATAATGCATGTTCAGTATTACAGTAAAGGAGTGTGATTAGGTAATCAAGGAGAGACAGCGAGTGAATGTATAAGAGAGAAAGAGACTTGGGATTGGGATCCTCTATGCTTAGCATCGCATATTAGCAAAATGCTGCTCTTAGGCTTTTGGGCTCTCCTGGATCGATGGAGCCTTTAATAATGAAGCCCTATTATTTGAGAATTTTTTTTTTGGGGGAGGGTTTGATTTAGTAGCTGTCTGATCTTGCTTGCCCTCATCGACCCTCATCATTGCACAGTGTACTGAAGTGGAAGTTGGAAAGGTGAGACTCGGCTGAGGCTCTTCCTGCTGCCCTGTGATCAGACCTGTCTGTTTTATAATGAGCTACAAAGGTCTCAGACAAAACAGTGAAAGCTTTTCCGGTTAATCTTGGAAATTACAGAAGCGTTTATGCATCCATTTTTTAGTTCTTAATGAGATAAACATATTAGTGTTGAGCAGGGAACCCTTGTTAATTAGCTATCTGTCATGTTTGGTTGTTTGGTCTCATTGTTCCTCATCGGGCTCCAAATCCGGCACGGACTTTACAGCTCTCGCACTTACCTGAACACTGGCACAGCTGTTTCCTGTTTAGCTTCAATTTAATCAGTGTATACTGTACAAATAGCTCATTCATCTCTGTTCTTTGCAAGCGTTTGACATCATGCAAACCTGAGTGTTGCTTTGTGACTGCTTTCTTAATTTTAGTCTTGAGCTTTCTTTCTTTGATCATATGCCAATAAGCCAGCTCTTCTCTGTCATACACTAGATACCAAACGCACCATGTGTCACAGGGCAGCGAAATACGCTCCCAGGTAAGCGCTATCTGCCCTTGTCTGCATACATGCACTCACAGACACCCATGATTGGTTAATGTTGCTATGATTGACAGGGAAAGAAGAGTATGCCAGCTGTCCCATCCAGACATCTCAGGCAATTTTGCTCTCTAGTGTAGATATCAAGCGACGGGTGGCATCATCAGAACCGAAACCTGCGAGCTCCTGATGATAGGGCAAACACCTTTCTAATTGCACCAGTGTTTTTGATCCTGATTGCCTATATTGCACTGTTTGTCTAATCATTTGAACTTTGCCTATCCTTTGACCGCAGTTCTTACCGCTGATTTAATTTGAATAAAGGTTAAACGAGATGTTAAAATCCACCTGCCACCAATTTGTGACGGAATCATTCTGCATGAGTTTGTCAATTATTTAGCAGAATATACTTTCTGTTCCTGTCTCGTTTTTGCTTTTCTATCTGAGGGCTAAACACTGGTTTATTATATTTACGATCCTTATTTTCACTGTGATTGATTTTGCATGTCTGAACGAATGCTTCCTTCCCAGTTCAATATTTGTGCTTTGGTTTTTCTTTGGTTGTTCTTCTCCTTTATAGACTAATGAACTTAATTATTTGTTGACCTCCACTGGCATTTTGCCATCTAGTACAGAAGATGGTTGACAGTGCAACTTTGCCCTAATTCTAATTAATCCCCAGAGCTTTGAAATAGACGTGTAATAACTATGGGGTCAGCAAAGACGCTTCATCGATAATGTCTTGTAGATGATGCTCTTGAATTTACGCTGTGGTCACCCAACTCATTAAACTTACAACATACAAGTATTTTCAGTCCCTATTAGAAATAGTGCAATGCCGATGCTAGCGCTGGGGCTATGATCTACTGTGTAGTGAAGCGTAATCCCAATAGAGGAGCAGCAGCTGAAATCTAAGGCTTCAGTGCCAATCAGAGATGAGCTGTAGCCCTCGCTCTAGCTTGGCCGTGCAAATTGGAAAGCACTGAAGGCTGATTTGTGACTCATTTTAATTCTGAAATAGTGTGTGTTCTTGCCAGTCACATAGTTCCAGACACTGTGCTGTGCATTGTTCGACTATGTCAGTCAATGAGAAGAGGGTAATTCTTCATCAAAATAATGAACTTCGCCATTTTTAAGGATTCTTTATAACATACAAAACCTCCATCATGTGAAAATGCTACATTTACATATGGGACTGTGATGGGCCTGGCAGAATTAACATTCCAATCACGTCTGAATTCATTATCCTCGTGTTGCTGTGCCAACAGTTAGCACTAAAAAGAGACTTTGTCAGTGTTTGATGTTTGGTAAAGAGAGGCACGAGACCCTGAATCTGACTGACTTTTAACCAAAGCTGATAGCAACAGCTGAATGATTCTAGACAAAAAAAAAATCCCTTTTTTTTTTTTTGGATAATCATAATCAGCATTTTGAATTTTCTTTTGGAAACCATTAAGGAGTTGTCAAGTAAATTAATTAAGCATTGACAGAAGGAGGCCAGAGCTGCTGTTGATAAGCGTCCTGCTGTGCTGAATATGGCTGCACCACAGTCTTTCTATCATAAAAACTGCAAAAGTTTATATCGCCCAACTCATAAAGATGCAGTGCTAATAGCAATAACATTCAGTATTAAAGATTTATGGACTCATTTGGCTGTAAGGCAGACTTGTTATATGAGAGGAGGCGATTCTGTTATACTTTTAGGTTCATACTAAGATGTATCAGTAAAACACGCTGGTTATTTTTTCTTTCTTTCATGCACAGGGGAAATTTTCTGTGCACTCAGCCTGTTCCTATGAGATTTAACAAAGTAATCGTGAGTGATTGCTACTTGTCTTCTAAATTAAGTGCACTTGAAGTATGGCTCTCTTCCAGGAGGGTTAAGATGAGAAGGAATACAAGCTTTTCTGCTGAAAATAAGAACATATTCCATCATGCTTGTTACTCGTTTTAGCACCTGTAGTAGCCAGTAAATGCATTAGAGGGTAGACTGATCAGCCATAAACGGAAAACCCGCATGGTCCGACACATAGCAATATCGAGTACATTTTCAATTAAGACGTGACTGAGGTCTTGTGAGGATTCTGTGTCCCAAAAGTTGTAATTGAAAACATGCTTCTGAAGCTGGGAGAAAGACTGGAGTATATTGACATGGAAAGACTATCAGTGCTGTACTCAACCCCAAAGAAGAGAGAGTGAAGGGAGCAGAGATTGGTGAAATATGATTAGGGGCTTGGCAATAAATCCTTTAAACTGGAGGTTCTGACCTGTGGTAATATGTTTCCTATGGCAATTCTGAATTTCCCGGAGGTACTCCAGGCCTCTATGGAAGAAAAACATTCAGCAGCTTTCTCTAAATTGAAGTCAATAACAGCCTGCCGTTTATTAAGTGTTCTCAGATACTCCAGGCAGCTTCTGGACGAATGGCGATTGAGTTCTGAAAATATAGCAGTCTAATAGGAATCGATCTATCACTCCATGGTTGAGAAAGGCAACAAAATAAAAATATTATATTAGAGATGTAATCGAATTGTGCTCAATTGAACTACAGTTCAAATACATTCTGAATAAAACTTTATTTCATAATCATTTTTAATAGCATTGCGTTTTCATTTGGGATCCGGAATTAGACGGTGAGATGGTGTCACAAAACCAACAGTCTGGGCGGCAGAGAAGGAGAAACGCATCATACAACATATTGTTAATTAAAAAGGCCCATGGGTGCGTAATTATCAGTCATTCTTATGTACCCATTATAATAACCTTCATTTCATTCATCTGATTTCAGACAAAAGGGAATATGTTTCACCTTGAGAGCTTAGAAACATTGAAAAGTTCTCATTTGACTTTCAATCCTACATTCAGAAGGACTGACTGAATATATGGATTTATTCTGGAGGCCTTTCTGGATATATATATATATATATATATACTCAACATAACAAATATATCAACATAATACATTTTTTTTTTACACCAAACCCTATTTGTCACATTAGGAATATGCATGAATGGCAATGAAATGTCAGGGGGTATGACCATATCTAGGTATATAGTGTATTGGGGGGTCACGGTGGCTTAGTGGTTAGCACGTTCGCCTCACACCTCCATGGTTGGGGGTTCGATTCCCGCCTCCGCCTTGTGTGTGTGGAGTTTGCATTTTCTCCCCGTGCCTCGGGGGTTTCCTCCGGGTACTCCGGTTTCCTCCCCGGGCCAAAGACATGCATGGTAGGTTGATTGGCATCTCTGGAAAATTGTCCCTAGTGTGTGAGTGCGTGAGTGAATGAGAGTGTGTGTGTGTGCCCTGCGATGGGTTGGCACTCCGTCCAGGGTGTATCCTGCCTTGATGAACGATGACGCCTGAGATAGGCACAGGCTCCCCGTGACCCGAGGTAGTTCGGATAAGCGGTAGAGAATGAGTGAGTGAGTGAGTGAGTATAGTGTATTGTCTTTGACAATGAGTGTAAAATGGTTCTTCTTTATTGACCAAATGAACTCCTGAGAGATTCAGGAGTACTTGCAAGTATATTTTCATATCCATCAGCCATTAAATTTAAAATTTCTAGCAAATAAAATAATCTCAGATCTTTGTTAATTGTGTTAGATATGTCCTTCTTCGTGTTCAGAGTAAGCTTCATGCAGGGGTAGAATTACAAGAATATCTTCTTACACCACTTGAGAACTGTAAGCTCAGGGATCCTTATTCTGGCAACGCTGGATGACGTATTCATCCACAATAGGATGACAGACTGTTAAAGTTGTTACAGACTAAAAAAAAGTAATGCATTTAACATCAGAAAAGAGTAAAAGAATGTACGTGCAGATTTTAAATAAAACTGATCAAAATAAGGCTGCTGAAAGTCTAATCTTTAGCACCAAAGCCTGAGACAGTGGAGACAAATGAGTATCCCTGTACCAATTTATCACAGTGATAATGATCTGCAAATTATGCAAGCCAAAACCTGTGAAGATACCAGCATTTCACAGCTCAATATACACCATGCAAAAACATGTACAGGTAAGCCATTAGCTAGCTGAGAGCGCCAGACTAGCTAAACAGACCTGTTGATGTTTAACAGTCAGAAAGCCCAGTATTAAACTCACGATGTTATTTCTAGGCTCATTTGCATTTGCCTGGTGTGTTAAACTATATCTAAGTGCTGCTGCAACTCAGAAAAAGTGTTCAGGCTAATATGTAAGGGGTATCTTTGCTATCTGAGTCGTTGAATAATTGTAACTGATGAATCTCACATGCAACTGAAATCTCAGCAGCATTTACCTAGCCAGATAACTTCACCCTTCGTAAACATTGTTTTATTGGTCACAGAGATGGTGTGCACTTTGTAGCACATGTTAATCTGCTTAGTTAACATATTGTAAGAGTTCAAAAATGCATTCCTCATATATCGAATGTTTTTGGATGAGTCGTGTTGATTGTACTGTAGATACAGTATGTCATTTGTAAAATCATTACACAAGCGGTTTTGCATTAAAATAACTCGCTAAATCTTACTGAAGTTATTATTTATTACATTATTACTTTTACTTATACTTACGATAATATTACTTTAGCAGCAGCTACTTTTACTGCTAAAAATAAATCACTTAGTTATCATATTTTCATATTCACTTTGGAATTAATTTATTTTTAAAATCAGGTATAAATTATCAAGGTAGATATGAGCTGCTCATGCACTTATAAGATGAGAAAATATCAGTTATTTGGATTTTGAGCCTGCGGTGTCAGTGCAGTGTGCTTCTGTATTTCAGTATTTGAAATGTGTCCTTTGGACTCGATTCAGATTCTGAGCCAAAATGTTGCTTGCCATATTTTTGGCTATAGCTTCAGGTTAGCCACATGGCCTTGTCCCAATGCTGTGGTACTGCTTGTAGCCAAAAGCAAGGCTGGGACTGAAAATCACTGAAAATCTGTGTGATGTGTTGTTATGAGAAAGACTAGCATGATAGACTGACCATGCTTTAAATCATGTAGTGAAATTCCTTATTAATACTTCATACCGTGGTCCTATTACAAGGATTAGAGTTGTTGCTTGTTTTTGTGTTCCTGTGTGTGGGCTGTTTATAGGGAGGAGGCATTTTTAAGGTATAAGTAGGGAGAGTTATTGTTGCTATTGTGTGTAGTGGTGAACGGGTGAAGAGGAGAGATAGCGACGAGTGCTGAGGAAACGTAGGAAGCGAGAGAGCTCTATTTGCTGTGTAAACTTTTTTGCTTCTTTGCAGGTACCTTCTGCCATTGGAGGTTGTTTGTCGAGTGGAAAATAAAGCTTTTGTTGCTGAACCGCAGCCTCCTGAGGACTTCAACAACAATGTTGCAAGATTATTGTTTTGCTTATAATGAAATATGAATTCCCCAGATCTGGATGACCCTCGGCTTATGTCATTCTTCTATCAATATTTTGACACTGACGAAGTGCAGGGGCCAAAGGTTTGGATCTGACACCATTCTGAAAGCTCATTGCGAGTCCTCAGTTTGCTTCTGAAGCCTCAGTGCTGGCGTGATGTTTTAGTAACAGCTTGTGAGTAAGTGTCAGTTCATGATTTAACTCTTGCCTGACAGAGCTGCTTAACCTGATAACTCATTGCTAGCATAGTGTTCGAGCATGAGCCCCATAGACCTCTTTAAATCCCTGCGGTTAAAATGATTGTACAGTCTCACTGGGAGGGGGTGTAACGGGGGAAAAAATGGAATCGATTTCCGGTCACGGTCCATTACATGTGTGCTCTTCCCCTCTCAGAAGCCAGGGTAAGACATTTTCACACACACACAGCACTACAACTTACATTCAGGACATGCAGACTCTGGAATTTGGCCTCCTTAAGAAACATTTTAGCTCATGACTGGTCAAGTAAGAGTGAAAATCAAGGAAATATATAATGTTTTTTTTTTATCTCTAAGGCTTTTTTTTGCATATGACATAAATGATATAAAAACAGATTATGAATCAAAAACCCAGTGATATTTTCTCCTGTGAGCCTTCACTTCTAATTATTGTGGCTTTGTTACTTTCACTTAACGAGATGTTGACATCAGATTCAATGTTCCACATGTTATTGTTGCTGGAATTAAAATATTATAAATGTGTTTTCAGGAATGAAAATTAATGTTTGAATCCTTATTGCTTTCATAGCATTACTTATGAATCCATTGGTCTACAAGACACTTACAATAACCTGTTATGTTAACTCATATAAATCTATATAAACCTTTATAAAACCTTTATTTTTCATAGCAACAACTGAAATGGACTTGTAGGTTGGATGCCCCAAAAAATCTAAATTATTATTATTATTATTATTATTCATTCATTCATTTTCTACCGCTTATCCGAACTACCTCGGGTCACGGGGAGCCTGTGCCTATCTCAGGGCATCATCGGGCATCAAGGCAGGATACACCCTGGACGGAGTGCCAACCCATCGCAGGGCACACACACACTCTCATTCACACACTACAGACAATTTTCCAGAGATGTCAATCAACCTATCATGCATGTCTTTGGACCGGGGGAGGAAACCGGAGTACCCAGAGGAAACCCCCGAGGCACGGGGAGAACATGCAAACTCCACACACACAAGGCGGAGGCGGGAATCGAACCCCCAACCCTGGAGGTGTGAGGCGAACGTGCTAACCACTAAGCCACCGTGCCACCCCTATTATTATTATTATTATTATTATTATTATTATTATTATTATTATTATTATTATTATTATTATTATTATTATTTTTATACATGTTAAAATGTACTATTTTTTTAACAAAGAAAAGTGTATAATTATTTATATGCTGTAGATTTTTGTTTGGAGACCTTTGTTATCGAAGGAGTCTCAAGTGTCAGCACTTGTAATTGAAGCAAATGAGCTTCTGTTTTCCAAGTTTCTCAGTAATTACTAGCTGTTTTTTTTTTCTGTCTTATTTTGTTCTCTAAAGCCAGTAAGGCTGCTTTAATGTACATTATAAGACAGAAAGTAGAAGTAGCTCCACTTATAAGTAACTCCACTTCAGGTCAAGCTACCATGCATCATCTATTATTAATTATTTTCCTATAACAGCACACATTCTGGTATTTTATTCCTTATTTATGTTCAAACATTTGTGGAGACATGACTATCACCCCATATGAGTTGCCAAAAGTTTGAAGAAGCCAACTGTATCTTTATAGAGTGTCTTTGTATGCTGTAGCATTAAGATTTCCTGTCACTGGAATTAACCCTGTTCCAGCATGACAATGTTCCTGTGATAAAGCAAATCATGAAGACATTGTCTGCCAAGAATAGAGCGGAAGAACTTGAAGCTTGCACAGATCCCTGACCTCAACTCCAGTGAACCCCAGACCTCCTCACATGACATCAGTGTCTGATCTCACTAAAGCTCTTGTAGCTGAATGATCACAAATCCCCACAGCTATGCTCTAAAACTGAGAGGAAATCCTTCCCAGAAGAGTGAAGCTTTTATAACAGAAAAGGAGGACTAAATATGAAACAGGATGTTCAATAATCACATGGGTATAAGGGTTAGGTAACCTCTAACTGTTGGTCATGCAGTGTCAAAAAATTGCATAATAATTAAAGTCCTTTCCAGTAAAGTAGTAACATGTGCAGCTTGTAATCCGTATGCAGTATCATATGCTGTATCAGGTTCGCCTCACACCTCCAGGGTCGGGGTTCGATTCCCGCCTCCGCCTTGTGTGTGTGTGGAGTTTGCATGTTCTCCCCGTGCCTCGGGGGTTTCCTCCGAGTACTCCGGTTTCCTCCCCCGGTCCAAAGACATACATGGTAGGTTGATTGGTATCTCTGGAAAAATTGTCCATAGTGTGTGATTGCGTGAGTGAATGAGAGTGTGTGTGTGCCCTGCGATGGGTTGGCACTCTGTCCAGGGTGTATCCTGCCTTGATGCCCAATGACGCCTGAGATAGGCACAGGCTCCCCGTGACCCGAGGTAGTTCGGATAAGCGGTAGAAAATGAATGAATGAATGAATTTCTATAAGAATTATTGCTTATATTTAATTGCTTGTGTAGGTTGTTGCTGGTTTTCATAAATGCCTTACGCAGAAAGAAAGAAGTGAAAAGAAAGAAAGAAGTGAAAGAAATCCTTTTGTCACGTTGAAATGATGTCGAGCAGCAATGCCGCAGGGATTTGTTGCTATTAACTACAGCTAGTGGTTCTGGTAAATGTGTTATAATGCTACAACATATCAGTGTGCGCTGTGAGGAGTGTGTGCATTATACCAGTGCACTCAAACAAGCCAAACTTGCTGTTATGTGAAATTACAAAATCAATGACTGTTCAGAGCATCAGGGAATACATTGTGATGATCCCGCTAAATCAGTCATCGCTCTATTTTTATTTATCAATGAAAAGGCAATGCATGGATTAGAATTGCTAGAGGATGGGAATTAAGGATTGAGGGGAAAACTGAAGGAACCCTCTCCTCCTCTCTCTGACTCTCAGCAGAAGGTAATGTTGGACAGTGTGAGGTGCCATGTGCTGCACTGCCCACTCCAAAGCTGGCATCTATCCCACATCTTCCGCTACTCTGGTGGCCCTGAAGAGGAGCTCAAAGGCTTAGCCTATGTTTATATGACAGATGGGATATGTAGAGCAGGATACACCCATTTTACTTTTCCAAAAGTTTGAAACTTTTAATCTTTTGGCATATTGTAAATCTGAGAGCGACAGAAGGCATGGTCACATTTGTGCGACAGTGTGTGAGGATGATGAATGTGGGGTTGTTCCGCACCCCAGCCGGTCTGAGCACTATTTAGTGATTGTCCCTGACAGGAATCCGCCCTCAAACTGCCATCATCCCAACCATCAGGACCAATGTTCCCACTGCAACTCCTTAACGCAATTACTACTTAATATCAAGAGCCGTTGCTTTGGTTAGGACTAATTTTTACTGATTAATGCATTGATCTGCCTGTGGGTGTTAGAGAAAAATGAGCCTGGAATTAAAGCCTACTCTTTTCGTATCAACGAAAGTCCAATTAGATGTACTGTGTTCAAGAGACCATGAATATTAAACCAGAGGGATTCTCCAATTCCACATAGCTGAAGTTTGATAAGTACTGATAAGAGTACTTTCCAAAGCCAGTCTCACTGAAAAACAAAACGCAACTGGGTTGCAAACAATGTAAAAAAAACAGGGGTATTTAAGATGGCAACCATCGTTTGGCTGCAGACTGCAGAGATTATCTGCATTTCTTAAAAAATCCTTGCAATATCATGCCATATTATAACATGACTTGCAAACCTGATTGTGTATTCAGCGAAGAGGAGAATTAGGATTATTTCATGAGCCCATAAGTCCAATATTATGTTTAGAAAACCAGACGCTTTATGCATGAAGTGGGCAGAAAATGTAAAATTACTTAGTACACTTCAATCATATTCAAATAGCATAGTGGTAGGGGTGAGTATGGTTAAATTATGTTCGAGGGAAGGTTGGATGAGTTCCTGCATATTGTATAATTTTAATAGAACGTTGATATTTATTGTATAGAAGGTTTTGTAGATAACTTGCATACCTATATATTTTTAACAAGAAACTGTGTTATGCGTTATGTCTGTTGAAGCTGTGCAGGTTTTTTGGTGTAGCTTTTTTTTATGCTGTATTTTTTTGGTGTAGGTTTTTCTTGGTGTGTTTTTTCTTGGTGTGTTTTTTCTTGGTGTATTTTTTTTTTAGGACACAGCAATCATACTGAGGTGTGGACCAAAACAACCAATCCAAAAATGCCTGAACGAGGTCCAGTTCTAAGCGAGTGCTTTTTGATTGCAGTGAGAAAATGATTTGACTCTGAATCAACCCAACTGTGGGAAACGAACCAACATACCATATTTTTGGATTTTGGCCAGCTTCTTTTTTTTTTTTTTTTGAACTGAGCCATGAAGTAAAAAAATGATCCAAAGGACAGAGCAGAGCTATAACACTGCAAAAATATAATGAGTTCTGGAGATTTGGATCCATGACCAAAAATGAAGAAAAGTCAGTAGTAGAATTAATAGACAAAAAGTTGTTTGTACAATTATCTAGTAATTTGTTAGCTGCAGCTCTGTGTTCTCTGTGCTCTCTTTTATATACTTGACACTAGACCAGTTCATAAATAAAGCAGTTTTATAAGTAAATTTTAGCTATACATGCCCTGAAGCTAATATATATTTTTATTGTTTATTCAATTATTTAATTATTTATTGTCTGAAATTGAATGAAATTAATTTACAAAGAAACAGAAAAATACCACTTTACGTTTCATACAGAGAAACGGGTGTGAAACTGACCATACAAACTACAAGTAATCTAAGTAATTATCATGGACAGTACATATGCATTCAATTCAGTATGAAGGCTTCAGATTGAAGTCAGTCAGTGCAGAAATAGAAATGATCAAGGTTGATGTTGCTTGTCATTCAGTGATTTTGTACATGTTAGAGCGCAGACATTTCAAGTATGAGTCTTCTAAAAGGTCTGCTATTCAAGTCCCTCTTCTCTCCGTGGTGCTTAACCACTGTTATGCAGGTGTGGACGACTCACTCCGAGCCATTCTCTAATATCCACTCATCCTACGAGGGTCCTGGTTAGCATACCTTGTTACTATGGTAACTGCACCCCCATTTCCACCCTTTGCGCATCGCCACTGTGGAGTGGTTGAGTCACCATAAGAGAGGGAGAGAGAGAGAGAGAGAGAGAGAGAGAGAGAGAGAGAGAGAGAGATGGGGTTTAGCGTTTCATTTTGATAAACATTATTTACAGAAGCATAATGATTGAGAGGTATGATCTCATGCTTGTCTCATGCTATAAATGCAGATTATCTGCTCATAATTAACCAATTTAAGCCCACTGGCAATGCCTATAAATATCCTGTTAAAATATAAGCTATATATATATATTTTTTTTAACAATCGATGAAACCGGGGGGCACGGTGGCTTAGTGGTTAGCACGTTCACCTCACACCTCCATGGTCGGGGTTCGATTCCCGCCTCCGCCTTGTGTGTGTGGAGTTTGCATGTTCTCCCTGTGCCTCGGGGGTTTCCTCCGGGTACTCCGGTTTCCTCCCCCGGTCCAAAGACATGCATGGTAGGTTGATCGGCATCTCTGGAAAATTGTCCCTAGTGTGTGATTGCGTGAGTGAATGAGAGTGTGTGTGTGCCCTGCGATGGGTTGGCACTCCGTCCAGGGTGTATCCTGCCTTGATGCCCAATGACGCCTGAGATAGGCACAGGCTCCCCGTGACCCGAGGTAGTTCGGATAAGCGGTAGAAGATGAATGAATGAATCGATGAAACCTCTGTTCAGGTTTTAATTATTTTCAGTTGCATAGCTATGACAATTTAAATGAAAACAGTGTGTTAATAGGGACATTTTAGGCCATGTCCACACTAATCCGGATATATTTGAAAACGGAGTTTACGTCTAAAAACGCTCCGCGTCCACATTATCATTTTCAAACGTTTTCCAAAAGTTGCTCATCCACACTGAAATGTATGAAAACGCTTACATCTCCCTACTGCGCATGAGTAAAGCTTCAACCTGCGTCATTTCCGCTAGCCGTTTATTTACTTTCGACTGCATCACATGACTAAAAATGCATCATAGTATTCAAAAGCCTCCGTCTTCACAGTCCACACTAAGACGCGAAAACGGCGAGCGTCTTCCAACAGCTACGTTTTCGTTGACTTAAAACGCTGTCTCAGTGTGGACGAAAGGCCAAAACGGAGAGAAAAATATACGTTTTCAAACGAAAACATATTAGTGTGGACATGGCCTTAGCCTACTGTATAATGCTTTGGTCTACAGATCTTGAGGTCGAATGCCAGGTCCATCAAGCTGCCACTGCTGGGCCCCTGAGCAAGGCCCCTAACCCCCAATTGCTTTTATAAAGCAATTGAGGGTTATCTCTTTATATAGAGTTACTATCTCTATTATATATATATATATATATATATATATATATATATATATATATATATATATATATATATATATATATATATATAAAGAGATAATAATTTTAATCACACTGGATAAGGGTGTCTGCCAAATGCAGAAAATGTAAATAAAGATTTTACTAAAATGGCTTAAACATGTCTTACTGACTCTAGAAGTCTCCAGAACTATACAGGAGGAATAAACACCGCTCTTCAAAAGATAATCCCAGAGTTGCTGTTTTGATGATGGTGTTGGAGAATGCTGTCTAACTCATCACTCGAAATCACCCCTACATGCCAATTAGGTGAAGAGCTGTTGAGTGGGAAAGGGAGTGGAGGAGAAGGGGGCGGGGCCATTGTGAAAGAAGCCACTCCCATCAAGATAGAAGTGTTTTATTATGAAATCAAGGTGATCAGTCAGAAGAACTTTGTATTGATTTTTTTAGTGATTGTCCCTCTGCAGTAGTGAAAATGCCTCTAGATGTGTGTGTGTATATGTGTGTGTGTGTGTGTGTGTGTGTGTGTGTGTGTGTTCATCATCTAATGAAGATGAATGAATGAATTTATTAAATGCTACAGCGTTTCTTAAACGAAAGCAGGTAACACTTAAAAGTTTGGTAATAAACTTAAATCTTGTATCAAATCATACTTTACTTGTTTAAGGTTCCTTCTAATTCTAGATTAACACATGAATTAATTAGTTAATACATTAATTAGAAAGATTTGCCGACCTTTTTATCTTCTATGAATTATTCAGTTACTACAGTGAGGAAGATCAAATGGCTTCAGGGAGTTTAAGTCATTGACACACCAAATGACTGTTAGCATGATGCTAGGATATGAATGGATGAAGGTTATACAGTTCTTATTTATTATTATATTTATTATAATGTCATTGTGTTTAGCTATGCTCACTGCATTAAATAAATCATTTGCTTTTATCAACAATATTCTTTTTTTTCAAATGCTGCTTTAGACCAAATCCTTTTCAATAATAACCTTTCATTAAGTAAATAGATGAAAGTCAATTACGTGGCACTCAATTTGTGTTGTTTTAATTTCTATTTTTTTTTTTTTTTTTTTGTGATTAACTTTACCGTTACAAGCTATTTGTTCACTACCAATTTTGAATAAGCTCTCTATTAAAAAAGGACAAACATGTACAGCATATAAATATTATTAAACTACTTCAAGGTCTCTTACTAAATGATAAAATTTGTATTCCGGCACTTCAGCAAGTTCCAGCAACTTCTGTTTCGAGGTCAGAATGTCCTTCTGAAATTAATCACAAGAAAATAAAATATCTCATGACTTTAAACCACCATTTAAAAAACACTGAAAATATTAAATAATATTAATAATAATATTAATAATAATGATGATGATGATGATGATGATGATGATAATGATAATAATATTAGCATCACTGCAGTGTAACGTGCTTACTAAAGAATGGAGATATCATGAATAAACATGCTTAGGATTATTTTTCCTATCGTTTATGTATTAACTGCTTCTTATTCAGTTGTTATTCAGTAATTACACTGAAGCTAATCAGAAAGGGGTGTACTGTATATACTTAGATCAATGAGGTCTGGGTGCTGGTATTAGAAATTAAAAAATAATAGAAAAATTAGATAGCTAGCATTCTCACAGCTTTGGGTTTCATTTAACATTTTCTCTCAGAATCCATGTGGGTTTTCTCTGGGTTCTCCAGTTTCCTCCAGCAACCTGAAAACATCCTACTGTAGCAGGCCCTTTGGCTTGGCTAAATTACCTCTGTGTGTGTGTGTGTGTGGTGTCCTCTGATTAGACCGGAGTCTTATGCAAGGAGTATTTATTTCAGTTCAGTCTTTACTCATGTAGTGCTTTTAACAATAGACATCATTGGATATAAAACGTCTTCAATCCCATAATTCTTTGCTCGGAAAGATTGTCGCATTAAAATCTAATGAGGCAAAGTGGATTGAACTTGCTCTGATTTTATGTATAATGTTCTGGTTATATATGAAGTTTTATTTAAAAAAATGATACAAATGCAATGTAATAGCTTGGACCATATCTCTGAATTATCACATTGAAAAAACTTTAAAGGAGCTCATTTAATAACGTGAAATGACTTCAGATGACATTTAAAGGTGATTACTGAAAATAGTCTGGAGCTTAATTGAAATTAGCATGAACTACATTTGCATTTAGCAGCGGCAGTTGATTAAATCAGAAATTATGCTTGGTTTTGGGTTAAATAGATATAGATTTTTAATGTAATCTGTAACAGAAAATGGATCCTTTCCTGGCCAACATTTAAACATGAACACACACACACACACACACACACACACAAGCCCCATTTTGTATTCCAGCCTGGCCAGTGTTGATTCCATTTTGACTAATTAGGCTTCTGCATTCATCAGTGCTGTGTGTGTTGTATAAAGGAAGCTTTATCTGAAGGTGGCACATTTCTTAAGTGCCTGTGAGTGCTCTCTCTCTCTCTCTCTCTCTCTCTCTCTCTCTCTCTCTCTTCTATAGCATTCTCATGCCACCATAGTGTGGCATTAAAAGGCATTTTAATAACATAATTTTATTGAGGTTCAATTAGTGTGTCAGCGAGGTGAGTGTTTGACCCTGGTTTGGTTATCTCCTGGGCAAAGTTCTTCTTGTCAGAGATCTGGGCATGGAAGAATTACAGGGACAGTGACAGAAGAAAAGGGTAGGAGGAGAGAGAAAGAAAGAGAAAGAGAAACAGAGCGAGGGATGCGGGCAGTAGGAAAAAAGCTCTTTGATCCTCCAGATGGCCCGCAGCATTCATACTCTGTCTTCCACATACAAACATGCAAACAAAGCTTTATGATTATCAGCCGAATGAGTTTTCAACCCATAATGATCATATAGGGCTCCTCCCTGAGGCAGCTACTGTAAAGCATTTCAGCACTTTGACAGCTCTTAAAGCCATTACATCACTCCAGGACTCTCCTCTCACTGTCCGGAGAGTTTTACACATGAACATTATTACTGTAGCTTTCATTTTAAGATGAAAATTTGCACTCAACCAATCAGTTAATTACTCAATATGCCATTCAAATTCCTTTGAAATATTGTAAGTGCACAATAACATATTTTTCATCTTGGTCATGTGACAACTGCATGGCATTTTTATTATGTAGTGTGTTTTTTTTTTGAACACACACCCGGAGCAGTGGGCAGCCATTTATGCTGCGGCGCCCAGTTTGGGGGGTTTGGTGCCTTGCTCATGGGCACCTCAGTCGTGGCCGGCCCGAGACTCGAACCCACAACCTTAGGGTTAGGAGTCAGACTCTCTAACCATTAGGCCATGACTTCCCCCTCAAATGTTATTAGAGTTGTTGAAGCTAATGTCTGTTGCTATATGATGTAATTTAATAATAGATCTGCTGTTGAATTCTTGACTCTGATTGGTCAGAAAGTGAATCGGTTTAAGTGTTGATATGGTGATGTTTTTGTTTTGGTCGTATTAACCTAATTAACTTAAATGGTTTGAGTGTATTTAGCTGCTGTATTGTAAGCGATAACAGGAATTAACTTGCTTTGGGTCAACGTTGAATGTCGCTATAAATAAATATGAATAAAAAATGATGTATCTGCTTTTTCAAAAAAAGAAAAATAAATCCTTGGAAAATGTCTGCAGATGAAAAGGAATGAAATATTTTTCCAAATGCTGCCATTGGGAAATAATCATACCATCCCATCCTTGATTATTTTTTCGATAATTTCACAGCTTGTCATCTTTTATTCCTTACTTATGATTCGCTATAAATCAGCGATAGCTGTTAATCTACAATGATAATAAAAAATAAATCAACATTATCGTCTCGCCGGCTTTACCGGATTAAACCGCCATTATCTTCCTGTTTTTAGTTCGTTCTGTTCGAGAGTGTTAAATGAAATTAATTTCCTAAATCATTTTAATCAGAACATTTCCTGATTGGGAAACGCTCAGCTGTCGTATTTTACATGGAGCTTTCAATGTTCCAGGGCATTTTTTTTTCCTTGAGTGTAGAGGCTGTGTTATGTGAAATGGATGGGAAGGTGTGAGTGTTTGTTTGTCTGCAAAGGCCACAGGAGTGCCATGGAAACAATTGTAAAACTGTTCGAACTTCTAGAATGGTCTTAGAGAAAACATATACAGTAAGTCTCTGTTATACACACATGACAGAGAGAGAGAGAGAGAGAGAGAGAGAGAGAGAGCAGAGAAGAAGGTAAAAGGGGAGTGTGTGTATGTCAGATGGTCTCTGGCCTCTTCCCAGGTATTCATAGCTGTCATTGACGGTTAGCTCAGTGATCTCTGACTCTATTGCATATGCATAATTCAACAGGCACATTGCTTCCTTAATCATAACAACTCGGCCATGCTGATGGACTTTCTCACATGCACGTATCAGTAGGAGAGCACGGGGAATGAAAGAGGACAGTGGCGAGTGCCAGTGACGGACACTAAGTGGCAATTTTTAGATTGCATCCATTTGCCAAAGCATCTGTTTTATGAATACATTGTGAATTGTCTGGCTCTTTTCCTCTGGTCCCATACTGTGCACAAAATTTGCACAAGCCCACCAAGAATCTAAATGAGTTTCTGTATGATACACAGTGCCAGTGCCAATCAAACTGCGTGCCCTTATGTATTAACATTTTTCCATTACCCATATGGCTAACTCATTTCTGCACACCAAACAATTACTCAAGAACACATTTTCACCATGCGTGAAGTTGATTAGCATAGTTTAAAGTAACAGGAACAGTTATTAAGTCAATATTTTGTGTAAAACCATCTCTAATAACACAAAGTATACAGATATTACTGTGCGGATCTTTCTGTTCCGTCTTCTTAGCCGTAAGGTATTCAGTCGTTCGTGCCGTGAAATTGTTTTACATTGCATTAAACATGTTTTAATCATTTTTAATAATATTCCTAATGCTTCCTAATTGTTTGTCATTAATGAAAAATAAGTCATGGGATTAGATTGCAGTGATGAGAGAGATAATTATGTTTGACTAGTGTAGTGATGGCTTTTGTCTTTGCTGCCTAGGAGTCATTTTGTTTAGTACAATGTAATGTAGTCCGCCTACTAAGTGAGGGATAAAAAAACTAGGGGTAAGCTGTTATAGGAAAAGAATCAATGTTGGGATGTGAGATGAAGAGTAAAAAAAGAAGCAGTGTGTTATTCCTCTTACGGAGTTACTTGAAGAAGAAAAATTACAGCATGTCATGTTACCAAAAACCTTGTTACCTTTAAGATTTTAAAGGTTGAGACAAAACTGCTCATGTGGTGCATCTGCCATAGTAGTTCCTCTATATGTTGTTAATACAGAATAATTAACATATTAGAAAAAGAAAAGTAATAAAAACTTTGCATTGCTGTCACCTCCTGACCAATCAGATTTGAGCATTCAACAGCACTGGGGTATAAAGTTCAATAACTAGCGATGGTGGGTTACGAGCAAGCCTGATTGAAATGGTTCATCAAAAACAAATCACTATTAAAGTTGCCCTGCATCTGTTCTGTGCAACAGATGCTGCTACTGAGCAAACTGCAGGTAATTTTTCAAAAGCTCTGCTGCAGGTGTGCCAAGCTATGGAATATGAAAGCACTCACTAAATGACTGAAGTGTGTGATATTTCAGGACCCTCTTTGTTCACTATCCTAGAGCAACTAGCCATGACCAGGAGAATAATTGGAGGCTGCACAGAAAACAGATACACGATCGCTCCAATGGGTGCAATTAGGATTTGGGAACAGCCCGCTGATCATATTATTATGAACGAGAGCAGCTGCAAAAGAGTTTCAGACATTAAACCAATACATTTGAAATGCCAAAATAAGATATGGGTAAAATTTGTTGTTGAAAGTTGTATATCATGCTAGGCTTTGTCCCAAATTTCCTGCTTGAATATCTACTAAAGGTTAACACAGTGGTCATTTCAACAACAGGCTTGTATTCGTATGAATTCTTTATCAGTCTGTGTTGTTTTTTTTTTTTTCCACCACAAATGCAAATGCATTGGATAAGGTTACATGCGATTAAGGTGGAGATAAAGGTCAACGTCATGGCTAAGGTTAACGTTCGCATAAGGATCAGGGGTCATAGTTTTATTTACAATTTTGTGTAAAATCTGGTTCTAGCCACACACCACACCAAATGTCAATTATATGCACAATAAATGGATCCACGTTTTCATGTATTGGCACCGTAATGCACGGTTGACACTGCAAAAGCATTGCTAATCCTGCTTCAGAGCAGGTTTACATGAAACTCGCTTCTAAATCGCAAGTGTGAAATGTTCCTCATGGTTAAAAGCAGGGTTTAGAAAAGTCTGAAAAGTGTTTATTTTCTTCAAATGTCTTTATAGAGGTTGCCAAATATTCTGGAGGGCACTGTGTGAGGAAAGACTGTTTCCGAAGTGAATGTTAGTTAGCAAGAAAGAAATGATGTCATGATGTAATAATAGACATCCATGAATTTAGCAGGATTTTTGGTACGTTTATTATGTGACTGTTATTTTTATCTTTGAGGATGTTTTAGATCTTCCTAGCAGCATTGGGGTGTGAAGTCGAGTATCTAATCTAGTTGCACCGAATGAACCTGAAGCACAGACATAAATATTTGAATCAGCTAAACAAATACCCCAAGCATGATATGCATAACTTAACAAAAAGCAATTCGATCAAGTCGTTCTGAAATCAGACTGTGCTTCACTGAATGCTGATGTGATGCTCGAGCTTGTCTTTTCTCTTTCCCTTCATTACCATGTGCATTGGAGTGAGGTGTGTGTGAGGCTCTCGGATGCCTAGAGTAAACTATATTCGTGTGTTTCATATGTTAATGCAATAAACAGCGAGCAACGTGCTAACGACCCAGCTGTTGGGCAGTTACAGCTTCTGTTTCCCTTCTTTTTCAGAAGAGCTAGCAGTTCTTGATTCTCATTATGCTATGCTAAGCAGTTCTGCCACTACTTTAAAATTGCACATAGGGAGAGCGGTATAGATGATCCCTACTGTTCTGCTGAAATATGTTCATCGGACTCGCAATAAGTTGAATGCAGAACATTTGAGCTGTCATTATATGGTGAAAGGATAATGTAGCACTACAGGACTGTATCAATCTGTATCAATGTCTTTTCTTCAAGAGGACACCAAAACGCTTAACAAAATTGTTTTAAGGACCGTTGAGTCAAGTGATCGGTGTTTTTGTTGACACGAGGCTGTGTTATGACACTTTTCAAGCAGAGGTTAGAACAACATAATGGTTTTGTACAGTAGCTCGGTGTATTTCTTATGCCAGAGAACGATGACACGATGGTGACTCAACAAACAAAACAAAACCAAACTCAGATTCTGAACCACAATATTTGCCATTCAGTGGCATGAATCTGCACACACCTAAAAATTAAGCTCCCAATCCGTAATGACATTGTGATGAAACTTATAAAAAAATGTGTGTTTTGTGATTAAAATTTGTGTATTGCTATACAGTATATTTAACAGTGTGATAATAAATTTTCTAGTTTCGTTAATGCCCTGGCTGAAGAAGGCAGCTACGCCATTTCAGATGACAAAAGGCTCTATTGACGAATGTCCACCCCTCCTTCTGTACTCCTATTCCTGGTTTCCCGTTCTCTCTATGTCTGTCTCTCTCTCTCTGTCTGTCTCTCTTTCTCTGTCTGTCTCTCTTTCTCTGTCTGTTTCTCTCTCTCTCTCTCACACACACACACACACACACACACACACACACACACGTTTTCCTTTTCCCTCCCGCTCTTTCTGTCAGAGGACAATAGAGCAGGGTGGACAGAAATGGCTTTTTGAATGACACAGGTTGGCACCTCATTCAGTGTGTGTATAACAGGGTACTGGGATGAATGATATTCCCTCGGCAAGCCTCTCTTTACGTTCTGACACAATTCCACCTTCATCAATATCAATGAAACCCCGCTGCTGCTCCTCTAACCTTTACAAATGTCCCTATACTTTTGCTGGATTGTACCATATATCTGTGTGCTCAATCATTTGATTAGCGCTGATGAGATCTTTGATATGGGCTTGCTGGGGTAGTACGAGAGCAGCACACAGCATCTCTGTGACTGGATGCGAATAAAAGCCTCATATCTTGTTTCTCTCTTATCTTCGACTAGCCTGTCACATCCAGTTACAACAGGAGGCCTATTGAGGAGTTTCCTCCTCTTTGTTTGCTGTGTCATTCAGGATGGATTTCATGCTTGTTTCTTCTTTTATCTTTCTCAACTGCCACAAAATAGTAAATGCAGGAGTATTGAGGGACTTTTGGACATCTGTCTCTCTTTCTTGCTCTCACTTTCTCTGTTTTTAGCCAACATAACAGCAATAACATCATCCTTACACTGTCATGGATCCCTAGTCGCCAGCTTGATCCCAGAGCTTTGCCATCTTTGGGTCCTGACACCTGTTCTTCATTATCTCATCATCACCTCATACATAATACTTTCTGTTTCTATCTGATCTGTTCATAAGCTTGAGTTTAAGCCTTAAAAATATTTTTCAGTGGTTGCTTTATTTTTTCAGTTTATAATAAAATCTTTTTTTTTGTCTTTGTAGTCACACATGTCCTGCTTCTTGCTCTAGCTTTCACATGCTCTCACCTTCAATCTCTATACGCCAAAATAATTATTTTAACTCTTTTTATTATTTGTTTATAGAACTTCTTCCGAGAAGCAAATCTAATGCCTGAAATGTTAGCTACCTGTTAGCGATGTGCCAGAATGGATTTGGATTAGTTAATATGGTCCATATGTTCAATAATAACATGTTTACCTGCCAGATTCAGTGACGTCTTTCCTTTTAGATTCCATTCATCAAAATAAATCAAATCAATACGACCCTTTGATATCACCTGGAAGGTTTAGATAAAACATTACACGTTACATTCGGCATTTAACACATCAGATTTAACATACCATCTAATCAGCCAGGGATTTAATGTGTTAAGTGGAAAAGCATAAACCGGGTTCATCTCTGTGCCTGGATGTTTTATAATGCTGTGTATATAGAACATCTTTGTTAAGTCTTGCCTGTTGATTCATTTTTGCCTTTCTCTGCATTAATCTTTAGTTGCTATTTTGACCTTTTGTATGATTTTTTTTTTATTTTTAGTTCACCTGAACTGTGGTCACCTTTTGGAGTATCTATAAAAGCCTTTCACTTGTGGCACTAACATTGTTCGATTCTCAGAGATGTGATGGATCAAACTTTTATACTGTTAATTCATTTTTTCATCTTCAGTAAATTCTTTTTCCTGAGTATCGACCAGAGGTGGGAGTAAGTCACACATGTGCAAGTCACAAGTAAGTCTCAAGTCATGAATCTCAAGTCAAAGTCAAGTCGAGTCTTTTTTTAATATTTGTCAAGCAAGTCTCAAATTTGTGACTTAAGTCTGACTCGAGTCAAGTCAAGTCCCCCATCTCTGAGTCATTTAACTCAAGTCCGAGTCAAGTCTCAAGTCATGAATGTCAAGTCAAAGTCAAGTCGAGTCTTTTTTTAATATTTGTCAAGCAAGTCTCAAGTCTCAAATTTGCTACTTAAGTCTGACTCGAGTCAAGTTATATGACTCGAGTCCCCCATCTATCCATAGACATGAGCCTTTCCTGGGAACACTAGGTATTAAGTAGGAATACACCTTTAATCAGACACCAGTCAAATAGTATTATGTGTTAGTCTGGTGGTTAAGGTGTTGAACTACTGATCAGAGGTTTGAATCCCAGGTCCACCAAACTGGCACTGCTGGGTAAGTTTCGTAAGCCTCAGTTGCTCAGTTGTATAAAAATGAGATAAAAATGTAAGTCACTCTGGATAATTGCATTTGCCAAATGTTGTAAATGTAAATACAGAGCAAGGTGAACACACTCATTGCAGGCTGCAGCAGAACTAGTGGTATTATTCCCATTTCCACCTGCGTGAGGATTTAAAGCAACGTTCACTTGGTGCCATTTGTAGATGCGGTAGCCTAGTGGTTAAAGTGTTAGACTACAGTTCAGGAGGTTGTGAGTGTAAATCCCAGGCCTGCCAAGCTGCCAGTGCTGGACCCCTAAACAAAGCTCTCAACCCTTAAATGCTCAATTGTATCAAATAAGATACCAAAAAACAAATATGTAAGCTCTGGAAAAGGGCATCTGCCAAATCCTTGTCTATCAGGTTTCAAAGTAGAGAGTAAAATGAACGCATATTTCGCATACAGTGACATCTAACACACTTATCAGCTCTGAAAAACTTTCTGCTGTTGTTGTGAATGTTGTCATGATCCGTGCTTCAAATTAGATGAGAGGATTTGAAAAATTCAAAAACACTGATCTTAATAGGAAAACTGGATAGTGTTAGGACTGAATAACTATCTTAAACAGTACATAAGAATGTAATTTGAGACACAACCCTAGTTTGCTTAGTCTAAGGTAGCCACACTAGCGATCATGGAGTTGCTGGGGTTACAAATAGGGTGACAAGAGAAAATCATTTCTTCCTCCTTAGTTTCATTTATTTTCTGTATAAATTAGTATTATAAATATCAAGACATAGTTTGAAGATGTTTTGAAATGTTGGCAAGAGTTTAATTTAAGAGATGCCTTTATGTCTACTCACAAACTACTATTGTATATATATATATATATATATATATTATATATATATATATATATATATATATACATTTTTTTTTTTTTTCTAGATTAGTAAATACTTTTGAAGCTTACATCAGAGCTTTTATTTCAAGGCACAGTTCATGACAGCAGTCACGATGTCAGACTCGTCAGTCTGTTTAACATCACTGCCAAAAGAAACCTCCAAACATTTTACAGTTAAACTTTAAACCAAATGGATGTTTTGGCACTAACATTTAAGTTACTGAATGTCATTTTAAAATAATCCAGATGTACATAAAATACACAGAGAGTGTCTGACCAACCCTGCTCGCATTGCCTCTGCTTCTGTATGTGCAAAATCATGCGGCAATATAAACCTGGTTCATTTGCTTTGCATCGTCGTATATAACATCTCCGTGACCCAGATCATTTTCTTTTAATAATAGCCTGAAAATTAAGTGCAAAAAATATTTCCGTTCTTTTGTGCTCGCTTCACCTTGCAGGTATGTATATTACTGAAATAAAATTGTCCTATATAATAAATCTAGATCAGGTTGTCAATGCTTGAGGCATGCAGAAAAAGCATAATCACAATTTGGGTTAATTTGACCAAAAGAAAAAGAAAAACCCCTCTGTCAGTTGTGGACACAATGCCACATGGTCAAATACTGCCCCTATTATACATGTTGGAATTGCACTAATAGCGTTAATGGCTGAAGACCTGTACAAGTTGCACTCTGAAGAGCTGTGTGTGACGGTAAAAGCAAATCTAATCGAGCCTTATGGGAAATTTAAAGACACAAGTTCACTATGTATGTTTTTGGGATGTTTTGAGAAAGCCACAGAACCCAGAAGCAACACACAGTGACTTTGAGAGAAAATAAAGTATGAACATGAATATATGAAACTTGACCAAGGGCATCTGAGCTCATGAGTTGAATTTACCTTTATTTGTATAAGGCTTTTAACCGTATACACTGTCACAAACGAGTTTTACAGAAAATATATAAAAATTCAGAAATTTTAACTTTATGAATGTATTCATTTGTCCCACATACTGTACAGTAACATTCTTTTATATGATGTCTAGTATAAAACACAACACAACATCTTTTAAACCCATTTCATTACACATTTGTTTCATAGGTCCTATAGCTTATGATTCATAATGAGCCATATTCTTGGACATTGATTTCTTTTTTCTATTTGGATTTAATGAAATCCTGATCGCCATCTCTCAAATGGAAATGATGTGCTATAGACAAAGTGTAATTTCGTATCCATTGACTGGCTTGAGAGCCATTCTGAAAATGAGGGATTGCAGTTATTGCTATTGATTTCAATAACTAGACTGTTACAATCCATTCACCACGCAATTTCTCAGCGCTGTGGAGAAATTAACAGGAGAGCCATTCTCAGCCAGAGAGATCTCCTGGAAAGTCATTTCACGTCTTTTGCATATGGCCTAGAGGAAGCAGCTAGTTAGCACCTGAATGATCGTGCCACTTGAACTGTCACGTTTCAGTTTAAGTAGTCAATCACATTTCGACCCTGTGGGATGTCAGCAAATTCGATGTGTCGACAGTGGTATTGATTTGTTCTGTATTGGCAATCAGCCTGACTTTTTTTCTTTTCCCCAAAGGTCAGAAATAGCAGCTGTTTCTTGCTGCATCGATACTGACAACACGCTCCATCAAAAAAAAAGGCTCTGCTTTAAATATCGGTCCGCCTTCCTTCCTATCGATACGTACTCACCATGAAGTAGTGCTTTATTTAGACGCTGGGCCATGGGTGGATTGAGTATAGGACACAGATACTCTGATACACAGCTTAATCCATCATTGGGTCACAGCTAGCTGGCATTTTTCCTATGCTGCACAACACCAGCAGATTTCACTAATGAGCTCACCTTAACAAAGCAGGGAACCTAATTAGTAAAATCACTTAATGAGCTGCATATCTGGAACCAGTACAAATCCCTTTTTATAGATCAGGAGGGTTTTTTTTTGTTTGTTCAAGGAGACATGCTGTAATATAATAGGATGGTATCATTAACTTTAACTCTTTTTACTAGTACGGTGACATTCCACTAAGCCAGGAGAATGGAAATCTGCTCATCAGACATGTTCGATCAGTATAAAGAAATGAAGTCTGATTTTAGTAGTTGATGATAACGGCTTAGGAAAACCACTTGGGGCATCCCAGAGAGCAGAAATGGGTTTAAATAATAAATCATCATTTATTTATTTATTCATTTTTTAAGTGAAAGTGACGTGACATACGGCTAAGTATAGTGACCCATACTCAGAATTCGTTCTCTGAATTTAACCCATCCAAAGTGCACACACACAGCAGTGAACACACACACCGTGAACACACATCCGGAGCAGTGGGCAGCCATTTATGCTGCGGCGCCCGGGGAGCAGTTGGGGGGGTTCGGTGCCTTGCTCGAGGGTACCTCAGTCGTGGTATTGCCGGCCCGAGACTCGAACCCACAACCTTAGGGTTAGGAGTCAAACTCTCTAACCATTAGGCCACGACTTCCCCAATTAACTTTTCTACACTGTAAAACATATCAAAGTTAAACGTAGAAACAATTTTACCTGCTGCCTTAAAATCTTGAGGAAACTCCACTTTAATATACAGTAAGCCTTGTTTTACCTCACATGTAGTCAAGACCATATTACTTTCATCTTTTAAATCTTATAAGCTTGAGTTCGGTATCGAAAAAATTTGTCATGGCAATTAGACTTAAAGAGAAGAAATAACTTCATGTAATGTCACGTAAAAAACTATAATAATAATAATAATAATAAGAAGAAGAAGAAGAAGAAGAAGAAGAAGAAGAAGAAGAAGAAGAAGAAGAAGAAGAATTAATTAACCATTTAATTAAAGTTGAAATTTGAATCTAAAAGTAGCTCAAATATACCAAATGCCTGGCAGATTATTGTGGAGATTATATTATGTAAACACGAAGAACAGCAGCACACATGGTTGTAAGAAACCCACACAGAAGCAAGACTGGGGCTGATTTCTTTCTTTCTCAGACTATAGATTCTTTCAGCATCAGTAATCGGGTAATTACAGCAAGTAAAACACCGTCTAGATTTGCTCTTCCTTTGGTCTGATTTGTTTAATTTGCTTTGCTCACACATTTATCATCAGCAGTCATTTAGAAACCACATGGTCTGTAATGATTATTTACTCTATCATCCTTTTTCCTTCCCAGAATGCCTTTTATAGGAAAACTAAAAAGAGGTTGAGTAAAGCACACAGTGGGCTTAATTTCTTCCTTTTCACATGTGCAAGATAAATGGTGATCACCCAGAAATTACCTGACGGGTGCACGGCAGAGCTGATTTGCATTAGTGACTCCCACAAAACTCCATAAAAGGCAAAGTGCACAGAGCAGAAAGCATTAAAGCAGATGTGGGAGTCATAAAGAATTAGAATATTTTTTATTGTGTAATCGGTAGAGTCACAGTACAGTACCTGAAACGGCCAAACCGTCCTTGCTGCTACTGTTTTAGAAAAGCAGTAAACTAATCTTATAGTGCTGGAGGACATTGCAGGGGCTCTACAAGACATCATGTAAATACTGCTATTCTGCTATCAATACAAGCACTTTCGCCTCACACCTCCAGGGTTGGGGGTTCGATTCCCGCCTCCGCCTTGTGTGTGTGGAGTTTGCATGTTCTCCCCGTGCCTCGGGGGTTTCCTCCGGGTACTCCGGTTTCCTCCCCCGGTCCAAAGACATGCATGGTAGGTTGATTGGCATCTCTGGAAAATTGTCCTAGTGTGTGAGTGCGTGAGTGAATGAGAGTGTGTGTGTGTGCCCTGCGATGGGTTGGCACTCCGTCCAGGGTGTATCCTGCCTTGATGCCCGATGACACCTGAGGTAGTTCGGATAAGCTGTAGAAAATGAATGAATGAATGCTATCAACACAAAATGTGAAACAGTGAAAATAACAGTTGATGATTAAGTAATTTCTGAATGTTTCCTGTTCATGTCTGGAAGCTTTATATTTATTTTTATGCCGTCTAGCAGATGCCCTTATCCAGAGCTACTTACAATTTGATCTTATTTTAAACAACTGAGCAATTGGGTGTTAAGGGCCTTGCTCAGGGGCCCGGCACCGGCAGCTTGGTGGACCTGGGATTTGTTGATTGGTAGACCAACACCTTAACCACTAAGTTACAACATCCCACTTTATTTTACAAGTACTGACATGCAGTAAGAACATCCTCACTAGAGTCTTCATTTAGGGCAACAGGAGGAAAGCACTCTATATTCACGAACATGCCTGATGTTGGTTCGAAGCACACTAGGGAGTTGCAGTGAGACAAACCAGATCAGTCACTTATCTCTTTTGTACGTGCACGTAACAAGAAATCTAATCAAAGATAAAAGATAAACGTGTACAGGAATGGGACGGGACTTCGTCAATTCTGCCGTTAGCACCGCCTTGATTTATGGTTAACACACACAGAACATCTCAATGTCCTTTTATACAGCTGCAGGTCAGTCTTAAGACAAGACGTCATAAAATCCATTCGTGTTGGTTTGCTTTTTTTATTTGTAATAGTTTTTAAATTTCATTAATATGAAATGAAAGGATTCAGTAGGATACATTCGGGTGGAATTGAAATAAATACTCGTAATAATGAGCATATCAAAATGCACAGACTACTTTGCAAGTCATATGATTTAAAGCCAGTCAATCAAGATTTAAATGAGTTTTCGTATGTGTAAGCTTACATACACTCAGGTGCTTGAGTAGCATCCAATTATTATTATTATTATATTTTTTTTTTGCCATTTTTTGCCATGAATACCATTTTTTTTTCTTATTTATAAATGCATGCACAAATAATTAAAAGAAAACAATCTATTCAGACCCATGAGGCTGATTGTTTGACAGATTACACAAAAGGACAGATGACAGAACTGTAAGTTATTATTTTGTGTCTGCCTTTTTTATTTATTTATTTATTTATTTATTTTGAATGAAAGGGTTACAACCTTTTTGTTTACCACGTCTGGTATTTAGAGGAAATGCTCCATTAAGCCTGTAGAGTATCACACACATCTATCTCACAAAACTGTGTTTGTGTGTGTATGTGTGTGTGTAATATTTCACCCACATCTTTCTTATAATGCAATAAATTTATTCTAGAAATACAGATGCATTAAAACCAAGTAAGGTCCTTAAGCCTAATAAACACATATCAGGAGCTACACAATAGGAACGGAGAGCATGTGCTCAGCATGGGGGAAGTGGATGATTGTATTAGTGTTCAAAGTGTTCTCTTTGACTGTTGTGCGCATCACTAGACGCGAGACAGAAATTGTACAGTACATGGAATGTGTTTGTACACGTGACCGACATCGGCTGTTGCATGCAGATGAGATTGCTTTTCGTAATTTGACTTAATGGCTCATAAAAAAAAGGCTACAATTCCAAGAAGTAAATACTTTATAAGGCCAGTTACATTTCACAAAATGATATTTCCACTTCAGCTCTTGTGTCATGGGCCCGATCAGCTGCTGTAACAATGACTGCATTGTACAGTAGCACAAAGGTAGAAATGCGAACAATGTAGCAGCGCTGTACTCAAAACTCCTTGCTGCATTGTTGCGTTCGAGGTCTGATTGTGTGACTGCCTTGTTCTTGTCTTTATCTCCATCTCAGCGCCTCTGATTCAAACTTGAGTCAGAGCTAGGCTGGCATTTATGCCCTGTGTTATCACTACTCTAAAATTTGGTTGGAGCAGCTGGAGGTGGTGGTGCTATGGATGGTTTACGGGCTGCTGACATCAAGATAGTGTTGATTCACACACTCATAAACATGCTGCTGATGTACAGGAGCGGAGCTGTGTGGCTTAGCGAGGAGACTTTCATAGGATCCACTGCTGCTCTGTCAACAGGGCATTGTACAATGATTGGTTTTAGTTACAGAGGTTTTTTCGATAATGCTGAAATTGATGAAAATGAACATCAATCTAACTCTATCAATAATTACAGTATAGATAAAAAGCATTAGCTTATAATGACCAACGTTCCTTACGCCATTATATCTGTTTCTTGTATCAGAAATGATCAGGCTTATTTCGAGAAGCTTGTCGAACACTTCATCGACCCAGCGCTACATCGACCCAGAGCTCGACACAAAGCAAAAAGGTTGTACCCATGTGCCTTGCATTTTTGCTGTACAATCAGCTTTTAATTGAAGGAAATGTTCTCTAATCTGCAGTGAGAATAGTGGATTAAGTTATTTCAGAATGGAGGACATGAATAAGCAGGTAATTTGAATGAAGCCCCGTTCTCCCCTCTCTATTTAAAAATCAATTACGTTGGAGAGGTTTTGTGCTTCCTAAGCCTCTGCTTGTTTACTGGCGCATTGTTCTGGAAAACAGGGACTGAGTATTGAAGTGTCCTGAAGCAAAAATCCACATCTTTAATTGTAATATGTGCACACGTGTATGCAGTGCTATGTAAAAGTACGTAACATACAGTAAACACAGTAAATGTTTATATTTCTAAAGAAAATATAAATGGCTGTCAGAATAGAATTATATAAACATTTGGTGTTTGGGCTCAATGAACAACTTATTAGGAACTCATGTACATCTGTACGTTTATGCAAATATCTAATCAACGTATCTTTATATCCATGAATCCATGTAAGCATTAATTAATTGTCGATGTAACTATTAAAACCAAACAGCATGTTTGAGCATTTCAGAAACGGTTAATATTTTGGGATTTTCAAAGGTAACTGGCTCAAGACTTCACACTAGATCATGTCGTAGGTCTAAAACACAAAAACAATAACGACAACAAGAATAATGACCAATTAATCAGTAGTTTTGCATTTTTCACACCTTGTTAATTAGAAATGTCAATGCGTGATGGACAGACATGATCAAACTGCCAGGAAGGGTTCAGTAACTTAAATAATCACTCTTTACAACAGTCGTGAACAGAAAAGCAGCTATAACTCCAACTGAACCAAAAATCCAGTCTATATTTCATGCATATTCACTTCTTTTCTACTTATAGGATCTTTGTATATATCCACAGTGAGACACTAACATTGTCTTTCTTCTATTGGCATCAACATGTATTTACTGAGTAGAAAAGAATACATTTTGGTCAAATGTAGTCAAAAAAAAAAAAAAAAAACCCACAATAGCTGTATAGTTTCATAGGAAAAAAGCATGCCATTAAAAAAGGAGAATAACATCAGATCCTGAAGTGTTCTGTGTTCTGTTCTCCTTACATCACAGCAATTTGTCAACAATTTTTTAATGTATTACCCAATTTATATTTATATTCTACAGCTATAAAAATGAACAGTATACAGTACACAATTACTAGGCGTGTCTGTAAAGAACTCAACTGCATCTTTATATATTTTTTAGATTTTTAGATATTTACCCATTTAGTCTGGTTTTTGTCTGTTTATATACACTATATACTTATATAAGTATATGTTATATAGTGTATATAGTATATATATTTAGTAGAGCCCTGTAACAACAGCAAATTCCATGCATGTGTGTGTGTGTGTGTGTGTGTGTGTGTCCAAACACTTCCATCCTGAAGACCTTGATGTGTAACTTAATTACAACTTTACTTTGCAGACATGTTTTAAATCTGTTTAGGTAGATTGTGTAGATGTTTATGTAGATTGTGTACTTGTGTTATTGCTATTAGAACAAGCACATTAGACAGATCTATAGAACTGTTCTTCAACTCTGTCCAAATGAAGGAATATCTCTCAAAAGAATGCTCTTTCCTTGAATACTGTTTCATACACGCATAAGTTTTTTTTTTTTCCTTTAATTTGTCACATATTTGGATATTTGGAAAAGATCACTACCATGAACATATAATAGATGGTGTAATATATTACAAAACAATACATTTCTCAGGTATTTCCCAAATTCTCACATGATGTAACCAGTGACTTTGTGTAGTGAACACTATCTTCATTTCCATTCACCTTCAGTAACTGTTAATATCCTGGTCATAGTCACAAAGGCTCAGGTTATTATCCTGGGAAGCCTGTGTGTGAGGCAGGCTCACACATACATACACCCACACACACTCATATACACCCACACACATTCATGCACAATTTAGAGCATTCAATCCATCTACCTATTTTTTTAATTATTATTTTTTATTTATTTTATTTTTAAATGCGACTGATGTGTTGCTGACTGATATGAGTTTTTAATAGACTTCTATTAAGTAAATGTTTTTTCATTATTAGATGAGCATTTGATGGGTAATCACAATCAGCTTTATCTAATAAACACGGTCCATTAAGTGTCATGAATATTTGATTAAGGTTACATTTACAAGTAATTTGTCCATTGGTATTCAAAGCTGGGCTTGTGAAGAAGATTTAGGGAATGTAAATGTTGAACCTGTTTAAACAAGGTGTTGTTAATGGTACATCAAAATCACAGTAGAAAAAAAAAAAGATAGAAATACAGACATAAACACATTAATGTGGCATCGAGACATTAACACGCCGTTCGGTTGCAGCGTCTCTGAGAAATGCACGCTAGACATGTCTGGTGCTTGTAGTGTTGAATATGGAGAGATTTCAGCTTTTTGACTGTGAGGGAATTCATATAAATATTAAAGCCTCCATGTGCAGGCTTTTCTCTTGGTCTCCAACTCTATAACCGGTGTCCAGCAGGACCATAGACATTTCAATTCAATTCAGTTTATTTGTAAAGCATCTTTTAACAATTCCCATTGTCTCAAAGCAGCATTACAGAAGTGTGGAAGCAGAAGAGAGAGAAAAAAAGAAATAAATATATAATAATAATAATAAGAAAAATAAGTATAAAACTGCCCTGCGATGGGTTGACACTCCGTCCAGGGTGTATCCTGCCTTGATGCCCAATGACGTCTGAGATAGGCACAGGCTCCCCGTGACCCGAGGTAGTTCGGATTAGCGGTAGAAGATGAATGAATGAATGAATGAATAAGTATAAAACTAGATTTATAAAGTTCGTCGCAACAAACTTTGATGTTGGCTTTGACGAGGCAAGTGTTCGCAAAAGGCGGGTGCATTTTGGAGGCAAGTGGACATAAGGGTCAGTGTTACTTTTGGAGGCAAGTGAACATAAAACTTGTGAAATCTAGTGGAGCGCTAGGGTGCCAAAACATTTGGAGGCAAGTGGAGACGAGCATGTGACGTCATCAGAATACCCGTGAGGAAGTTCCCCTCATTGTTCTGAGTGGTTTGATATGTCACATGGCCATGTTGTGCTAATGATTTTTGTTTTTGCATATTTTGGGGGCGGGACAACCGGAAGGCCAGTCGGTACACCAATTTAAAATTTTGTTCAGAGTCTCACCCTAAAGGAGCTGGCTGAGTTTGGTGTAGATAGTTCGAAAGTTTGCCGAGTTATAAACCTCCAAAGTTTATAATGGGAGCCTATGGGAAAAAAGGCCATTTTGAGACCCGGTACCGGAAGTACCGGTACTCGGTTCGCTTATAATAGTAATAGCAACAAACTTCAGACCAGGGTCTACAACATATCCAAATTTGGTGCATGTGGCTTGAAAGCTCTAGGAGGAGTTACTCTTGATAAATTTTTGTCTAAGCTTAAATAGGAAAACAGAATGTTGGCTTCTACAAAGCCAACATAACAAACAAATGAATACAAACAATTAAAATACTACTGTATATATCTATCCCTTTCCCTAATGAGCAAGCCGGAGGTGACGACGGCAATAAAAAACTCCATGTGATGATCTGAGGAAGAAACCTTGAGATGAACCAGGCTCAGAATGAAACCCTTCATCATATGGGTGACACTGGACAGGAAATTATGTAAATTTAGACTAGATTTGTAAAGTTCGTCGCCACAAACTTTGATGTTGCCTTTGACGAGGTAAGTATTCGCAAAGACCGATGCTTTTTGGAGGCAAGTGCACATAAGGGTCAGTGTTACTTTTGGAGGCAAGTGGACAGAAAGATAGGGTGCCAAAACATTTGGAGGCATGTGGAGACGAGCATGTGACGTCATCCAAATACTCCTGAGGAAGTTCCCCTCATGTTCACATGTTCATGTTTGCTAATTTTTTATTTTCCCCTCATTGTGTTGTGTTTTGATATGTCGCATGCCCATGTTGTGCAAAATTTTTTATTTTCACGTGACATCACGTGACGTCATCAGAATACATGTGAGGAAGGATTTTGCATATTTTGGGGGCGGGGCTGCGGCACAACCGAAAGGCCAGTCGGTACACCAATTTAAAACGTTATTCAGAGTATCACCCTAAAGGAGCTGGCCGAGTTTAGTGTAGATAGTTCGAAAGCTTGCCGAGTTATAAACCTCCAAAGTTTATAATGGGAGTCTATGGGAAAAAAGGCCACTTTGAGACCCGGTACCGGAAGTACCGGTACTCGGATCACTTATAAAAGTCATAGCAACAAACTTCAGACCAGGTTCTACAACATATCTGAATTTGGTGCACGTGGCTCGAAACCCCTAGGCCGCATTAAATTTTAAAAATTTTTGTCTAAGCTGAAATAGGAAAACAGAATGTTGGCTTCTACAAAGCCAACATAATAATGTCCTTTCTACAAGTTTATAATAACGCAACCGAGAGCTCCTGAGGAACTAACGGGTCATCACAAGCTCTGAGTTCAGCACAGACCGCTGTGATTGCTGATAAAGACCAGACCATACGGCTGACTGATACAACATTGGCTCAAAGATGTTGTAAAAGATCTCATGTTTTAACATATAAGTTTTGTCTAACATTTAGCAATCCAAACATCTAATGAATGCGTACCGTAATTAAAAAAAACTAAGGATTTAAGGGTTCATTGGCTACCAGCTGGGGGCACAGTGGCTTAGTGGTCAGCACGTTCACCTCACACCTCCAGGGTCGCACCTTCCCACCTCCACCTTGTGTGTGTGGAGTTTGCATGTTCTCCCCGTGCCTCGGGGGTTTCCTCTGGGTACTCTGATTTCCCCGGTCCAAAGACATGCATGGTAGGTTGATTGGCATCTCTGGAAAATTGTCCGTTGTGTGTGTGTGTGTATGTGCGCGCCCTGCGATGGGTTGGCACTCCATCCAGGGTGTATCCTGCCTTGATGCCCGATGATGCCTGAGATAGGCACAGGCTCCCCGTGACCCGAGGTAGTTCGGATAAGCGGTAGAAGATGAATAAATGAATGAATGAATGAATGGCTACAAGCTGCTATGATATGAGGCAGGATGAACCAATCAGAATGTATTTTTCTGGTTCCAGCGAGCTACAGTCTGAGCATAAAGATTTATTCAGGAGATTAAACTAAAAGCATAGATTTTTTTTTTCTTTACAAACCCGCTGTTATTTTAATGTCTTTTATTAGAACTGCCATAAAGCTATTTAATGTCATTTCTGTAATGTTATTACTAAGCTTGGTTGACACACTTAAAAAAATAGTTAAATTTTTGTTGAATTTGTTTAATTCGAATGCACACGTCGGTTGCGCGTGACTGAACTGAGTAACATAATTAGTTTTAATACATCCGACATGACTGGAGTGTAAGAATGGGTTTTAATTATTTACATTAAATACTAGAGTTATGCAGTAGCCCCATCAGCGCCAACATCCTCATGAGATTTCACACTGTAATTGCTTTACGTTAATACTGTGTGAAACACACTCACTCTACGTCATTCAAATCTAGTAATTAGGAACTTGTTTACGATGTTTAACGTGAGGAATGAAATCGCATTTTGGTGGAAAACAGAAATAATCGTTTTCATGTAAACTATCAGCCTCATTTTTTTTCACTCTTGAAGTTAACAAGGAACTGAGAACTCAAAGGTCTTTTGTCCCATGGTGGAAAATTGAACATTACAAACCACTGATACCGGAGAGGGGGGCACGGTGGCTTAGTGGTTAGCACATTCGCCTCACACCTCCAGGGTTGGGGTTCAATTCCCGCCTCCATCATGTTCTCCCCGTGCCTCGGGGGTTTCCTCCGGGTACTCCGGTTTCCTCCCCCGGTCCAAAGACATGCATGGTAGGTTGATTGGCATCTCTGGAAAATTGTCCCTAGTGTGTGATTGCGTGAGTGAATGAGAGTGTGTGTGTGCCCTGCGATGGGTTGGCACTCCGTCCAGGGTGTATCCTGCCTTGATGCCCGATGACGCCTGAGATAGGCACAGGCTCCCCGTGACCCGAGGTAGTTCTGATAAGCGGTAGAAGATGAATGAATGAATGAATGAATGAATGAATGAATGAATGATACTGGAGACTCCTTCTATAAAGGTGAAATAAACACCTCCTTACTGAAATATTTACCTTTTTTTGGCTAAATTGAGTGTGTGTGTGTGTGTGTGTGTGTGTGTGTGTGTGTGTGTGTCCATTAAGGCCATTCTAGATGTGATTCTTTCTGTGAGTCTTCTCCCTGATGACACTTGAGGTAAATATTCTGTAGTAGCTGGATGATTGTGTGGTTTATCCACCTAAATAATTCACAATCTCTATTTTTAGACAATCTGATTTTTTTCATTTTTATTGTTTTTTGCCTGTATCGTCTGTTGTAGGTTTGTCTCACACCTTCAAGGTTGGGGTTTGATCCCTGCCTCTACCATGTGTGTGAGGGATAAGTGATGTAGAGGATAAGTAGGATGTCATGGGATGCAGTAATTTAGTGGTTACAGTGTTGGACTACTGATTGGAAGGTTGTGAGTTCAAATCCCAGGTTTTCCAAGCTACCATTTCAGACCCTTAGCTCTGAGATGTATAAAATGAGATTGAATGTAAGTCGCTCTGGATAAGGATGTCTGCCAAATGCTGGAAACGTAATCGAGAAAGAGTGCATATAATCTCTCTCAGGTAGGATTTGATGATAGCTGTCAGGTCGAGTGTATCTGTACACCAAAGTCGATGCTATCAAGTGTAGAAAGGCTATGTACAGAATTTCTAATCCCTTATTTATTTTCTTTTAGCTATAGTAATCAGACATACAGTCATTCTCTCTGTGGTGATGCCATAGTTGGAAAATAAATCCCATGTTAATATACTTATAGTTTAATTTGAATTTAGCACGGGTGTTAGCACAGGAAAAAAAAATAAAACTATTGTGAAGGGATTTAACACAATGGCACTCCAGGCTTGTTGAAGATGGAGACCATAAAACACTCAAGGAATACACTGAGGTGTTCTTGAAGAGCAGAACGAGCCTGTAAGTAGTGTAACTCTGCTGATTATTAAAATACGTTCTTCTTTATAAAGTCCTCAGAGGCATGGATGAGAGAGCAAGAGAGAGAGAGAGAGAGAGAGAGAGAGAGAGAGAGAGAGATGATACAAAAAAAAGACAGAGTTGTGAAATACCTGTTAAGATGACGTGAGGGGAAACACCTTTAAAACACTAGCCTTTGTGTCCCATTATCACCTCGGCTTGGTATCACAACACCTTAATGCCCCTTTTGTGTGTGTGTGTGTGTGTGTGTGTCTGGGTGGGTTTAATGACGGTTTTCCTATTGTTGATTCTCTCGGCGTGAGCAGGGTTTAAATAAATTCTCATTTGAACGTCTCCATTTGACTCCTCTTCTCAGAGATGTGTTAAACCCCATTAGTAATTGCGATCAACCCGCCATACATTATTCCACTCAGCTTTTATGGCTTCAGGGCTAAATTTCAGAGCAAAATATGAAGTTGACATCTGCACGCTAGGAAACAGACACGAATGCAAATTACACCCGGCATCTTCAAACCTACCTGTGAAAAGAGTCTTCGCTTCTCTGAGCTCTTCTCTTGATGGAGAATTTTTGTTTTTTTTTTCTTTTCTGCACAGGAGAAAGCTTCAAGTAAGGGAGTCAATTACAAAAGAAAAATGTTTCCAGTGCACTCTGTGCTGTGTAAATTCCAATGCCTTGGGAATGATTAGAAAGACTTTTTATTGACACTGTAAATTGATTATACGAGACTGTGAGAAAGAGACTTCCATCTAGAGTTCAGAATAAAATAGAAGATTCCACAGTCGCTGTGGGTTTCACTAACTGTTCCCTCTTCAGCTCTTTGTGAAAAGTACCAAAATGTATACAGTAAATATGATCTACGTTAAAGCTGGATTAGAGAACGTGTATTCCTAACGCTCTCGGAAAGGGAGGAGGAGAAATTCAGCGGCGGTTTGGACTTATTGTATTTTTCTATCACCTTGGAGTCTGACTGAAAGTGGCCTCTGTGCAGCTACTAATAATGTTTCTAGGCAAAAACCTTTAACACGGATTTATATTTGTGATGGGGTTATGGGACTCTTGGTTGTACTTTGCTTATGACTAATAGACTGCAGAGGACATTTATCATTAAAATCGCTCTACAGGCCTTGCTTAGAATGAAGAGTCGACGACCTTAAACTAAGCTTTTACTGTGATGTTGAACTCATAGATCTCTCTCTCTCCCTTCCTTCCTTCCTTCCTCTTTCCTTCCATCTCGTTTCTTTTGTTTTCCTCTCTTGCCTCCTCGCTCGCTGTTTTAAACGTACACAGAGTCATAAGTGTGTGAATCACTGGGTCTTGTAACGCTGCTGAGGGTCATCCGTGAAGGATGGGAGGGAGATTCAAACTTTAATTCAATTTAAAGTTGAATTAAAAGAGGATGCGAAGGAGAGTAGAGTGCATTGTTTCTATAGAAGCATATTCACGTGATAGCTTAGTGGTTAAGGTGGAATAGTGTTAATTGAAATGTTGTGAGTTAGAATCCCGTATCGAGTAAACCGCCACTGCTGAGCCCTTCATAAAGGCCGTAACTCTTAATTGCTCACCTATAATACAACTTGCTGCACAGTGTAGCTGGTGATCTGGGGATGTGGTAGCCTAGTGGTTATGATGGTAGACTACTGATTGGAAGGTTGTGAGTTTAAGTCCCAGGTCCACGAAGCTACCACTGCTGGGCCCCTGAGCAAGACCCTCAGCTGATAAAATGAGATGAAAATATAAGTCAAGATAAGGGCATCTGCTAAATAGCATAAAATTTCAGAAATTCCTTTTTTCATACGAATCTAACATGAATTTTCATTTTCTAGGCTGCAAGAGCTGAATTATCACAATGCATTTTTTTAACACAGTTGAGGGGTCAAAAAGGTCTTCTGTACCCATGTAGTATTTCCAGAAACTTTCTTTAGTCTGATGAATAGTATGATTTACACATAAATATGTGTAATGCGCAAAATATGAACAACAGCAAAACGCGACCACAAACCAGAAAACATGAAAATGAAGCAAAAACAAATCAAAACAAAACAGCAGGACAAATTCACAACCACATGAACATGAACTCAGACAAAGGGTCGGTCCTTACCGAACATCACAGACTTGCTGCTAATTGGCTACTGAATTCATCGATCTGACAGATCGCAGAAAATGGACAGACAGAGGCTGTTTACAGTAAGAAGAAAAACAAGACTAAATGAATCTGCTGATGCTTTTTTCTAAAGGAAGCCAGTGATTCAGAAGAAATAATTACTCTTCATTATAATATTGTTAACTTTGTATTCAGACTAACCATAAATTACATACAGTGCAAGAAGGAGGAAAGGGGGAAAAATCATAAAGACATAGATTTGCAAGAAAAAGTGTACGTGTGCACTGTAAATGGGGGATGTGGTAGCTCAGTGGTTAAGGTGTTCGACTACTGATCTGAATGTCATTGGTTCGAATCCCAGGTCCACCAAGTTGCCACTGCAGGGCCCCTGAGCAAGGCCCTTAACCCTCAATTGCTCAGGTGTATAAACTGAAATAAAAATGTAAGTCACTCTGGATAAGAGTGTCTGCTAAATTCTATAAATGTAAATGTAAACAAGGAAACATGTACAGTATATCTGTAATGGAAATATTACATAACCGGTAATGGTCCATGATGCTATTCTCATTTATAAATGTGTTTGTAGGGAGATAGTGAGGTGGTAGTAGAAGTAGAAAAAATTCAAGATTCGAGATTAAGTGTTTTTTTTTCTTTTGCCATGATTTGTGATTTTGTTATATATTTTTTGAGGGGTGTGTGTGTGTGGTTAATTTATTTAGGCCAGGAGCACCATGTTTTTTTGTTTTTTTTTTTCTCCTTTCCAATTACAACATCACTTTGAATTAAATTGCCTCTCACTTCAGACATTCGCTATCAGAGAGTTTTTGTAAAGTCCAACATCTCACACGACGCATGACATCAAATAAAAAGGGACATTTGATAAAAGGACGGCTATCAAAGCTAATTATCCTGATTGTTTACATCACTAGTGTCATGTCAAACCTTGAGCCAAGCCCTGTGATCATATCACTCTGTTTATTTATCAGAGAAACAAACAGAGGCACACCAGCGCTGTCGATGCTTGGCAGTGGCTTATCTTTTTGCATCAGGAGGGCAATTAGAACAGGATGTAGAGTGACCGCATGCAAGTAATTGGATCATCAAATGAGATTGGCTGTCACTCACTTTGCAGAATACCAATTAAGCTTGATGCGTCACGAAGCACCAGATTAAACTTGAGGATGCAGTGAATGATTAATGAACATCGTTTATATAATATTCACCTCGTTTCTAGCACCCAGCACCCAGAAAAACATATGCATACAGAAAATTACACATGCACCACTGCCCTAGGTCGTTCGTCCATGCAATCACATCTTAATTGTGACTTCGACCCATTACAACTGAGCTGTGAATAATACATGAGCCTTCATTTGTTCTATGCTGTTTGCTCCTGCTTGCAATCCCTGTTGATTTACCACTGTAAATGTATAACCGACAGCCTGCTTCACACCTGCATACAACTGCCACAAGCAGCAGCTGAACATGAAACTACTTAAAGATGTCGACGGAAAGGAGCGGAAAGTGTTCGAAATATGACGTTTTAATTCAGATACTTTTGTTAAGAATGTTAAATACTTACCAGTTGTCAGGGCTGTGCACTAAAACCATGTGTCTACATAATTTGTGACAGTGCAAATGATCAGAATCGCATCGAATTAATTTATAAAGACAGAAGCAAACAAAGCCAAAATGTAGCTGATTTCAAGATATGAGATTATCGTATGTATGTCTTCTTATATTTCTTATATTTCTGCTAAAAAAAGGATATAGTATAGATTTTATTCCATACTATTTGTAATATACTCTATATATGAATATGTTACAGCTTTTTTGTCCTAAAATCTTTTGGGATTTTTTTTTCCCTCAATTTTGTAGTTGGGCTGGAAATTATGCGGAGACCTGGCAACCCTGATGACACAGTTGTTTTTATTTAGCACTGTGAAATTTACATTTACAGCAGATGCCCTTATCCAGAGCGACTTACATTTTTATCTCATTTTTATACAACTGAGCAATTGAGGGTTAAGGGCCTTGCTCAGGGACCCAGCAGTGGGAACCTGGTGGACGTAGGAATCGAACTCACAACCTTCCAATTGGTAGCCCAACACCTTAAACACAAGGCTACCACATCCCTGAAATGAGTTGTAGCATAATTACATCATACAGTAGATATAAATTAAATCAAAGCCCTCTATGTGGAATTTGGACCACCAATCAGAATCAATCTGACAGAGTGGAACCCTGTCCACTACAATTAGTTATTCCAACAGCAAGTTATTTAGAAATTAAGCTATGGTAATATCATTTGTTTGCAATTATAAATAATAGCATGACTTAAGGGTACTACAAGTACTAAAACTAAAACAACTACTACAACTACTACTACTACTACTACTACTACTACTAATAATAATAATAATAATAATAATAATAATAATAATAATAATAATAATAATAATAATAATAATATATTTGTATGATGTGGATAGCAGAACTGACAGACTAATTTACAATGTAATGTCTGGCAACCCAAATGGGTTAAAAAAGAAATACTATATACTAATTGGAGTGATCTCTTCTAGGACGCCGCCGCCCAATTCCCAGGTCATGAAGGCTCATTAAATGTTTTGTTGATTATGAAAATGATAAGTTATGGCTTTCACATTCACCAGATCACAACTGAGAGATATTTAAGCAACTCTTAAACACACCATCACCAAACTAAACAAAAGTTTTGTAGAAGCCATAGCTCAGACACACTGACTCATGATGGCACAACACATTACTTATGGACTTTATGTTGTTTTTTCCCCTTTGATTCGCTACTCATTTGTCAGTGAGAGTCTCATTTCTCACAATTTGGCACCAATTAACAAGAATTCTCATTGCAGTAGTAAAGCTCTCGGTTAAAGAAGTAGACTTCCCAAATTAACCCCTGCAACCAAACCCTTTGGTTTCTGGTGAAATGCGTTAAGACTTTGCGTTAAAGTTGTTCAATATTGTTTATCATGAAATATCTGATAATATTAGACTGAAGGCATGACTAGTGTTGACGTAGTGATATATACGCACTAGCTGCATGGGGTTTGTAAGATTTGAGCTTCTTTGTTGACGCGTGATGCTACATGTACTTGATGAGTCATGGATATGTCTAATTCCTTCAAATTTTCAAACTGGATGTGCCAACGCAGTTCTTGTACAATTAGAGGGAAATTATCATTGTAAAAACTTTCAGTGGCAATTTAAAATAAATGCCCTTTTGCTTTTCATTTAAACTACTGACATTTATGCAATAAATAGCCCACTTGTACTTTCTGACCTGGAATGATTTGACATTTTGTGTAGTCTTCACATGCTAGCTATCTATAAATGCTTTATAACAACTCACGATAACCTTCTAAGACATTTATAAAAGCTAATTCCAGCATCCATTAGTTGATGACAACCTTAGGTCTTGCCTAACTTGAGATTACGTCAGTTTATGGTTTTATTAATATTTTTTTATGTCAGAAATTTTTTGTTGGAATGAGACTTGAGATATAAAATAAGTGTACTATACTTCTATCAGTTGTCATGAATAGCTTATGCTGTATTCACACAGCCCTGTAAACATTTCCCCAGTTAACATTTTTATACCATCACATGCTTTCTTCATTATTTAACTCATTTCATTACAAAGATTTCTTTCCTGTTGTTTCTACTGCACAGTTATTGCACAAGTATACACCCACCATCACATATTTGTTAATGGAGAATAAAACTATAGCTGTGTTTGTGTTTTCTTTCCTTTTCATGATACATTGTGTTGGCATTCAGTGCTTGTCAGGAGAGATCAGCAGTTTTCTAAGTTTGTTGCATGCTGTTCCAAGTTGTCCCAGTGCCAGGAAGGACATTAGCCTAAGAGTGTCCACCAAAATGTGCATTAATATACCTCACATTTCTCCTCTCTCGCTGGCTGTCTCGAGGGAAGGCAGACCACAGGAAGTGAATGAATGATCTCGCTGCTTGGCACGGGCAGTGTGCCAGCCATCTCCATGGTATCCAAAAACCAATGGCCTCCCTGTGGCACTAAATGCTACTTTTTTAGCAAAGGCAGTGGGGCTGAACTGACACATTTAAAAGAGCATATATCACAACTGCACTGCCTTTATGCCTTTTGTCTAGGAATCAGTATTTTTAGTCTAAGAACTGCAGAAATCTTTTTTTTTTTTGACTGCAGATTGACTGTGATATCGGTCGGCTATATACAGTACAGTCTGCTTCCTGTAACTAACATTCCTTTTTGCTTTAGTTAACATGAACAAATCACATTGACTGAAATTAATTACGAAAGAACTAACATTTATAAGTAACAATGAATTAATTGATTCATTTGAATAAATAGATTTTTAATTAAATCTTAATGTAATTCATGTGCATGGGCATGTTTATTTAATCCATGACACACAATTAATACATGAATGAGTAAAAATAAAAGTACAGCAAGTGCATACAGTAACTACTGCCAGCGTACTGAACTACAAATCCCCAGTTTCATCTTTCAGGTCTTAATTATGACAGTTAATAACCACAAATAAATAATAACCATCAATGTGTGCTTAATTTTACTCATTAACAATTATATACAGTATATATATATATATATATATATATATATATATATATATATATATATATATATATATATATATATATATATGTATATACATATATATATATATATATATATATATATATATATATATATATACTGTATATCTTTATATACTGTAATATAATAATATCTTTATATACTGTACATCTTTATATCTTTATATATTTTATATCTTTATTCATTGATTTCTTACAAAACATTTTTTAACTAACTTATAACTTTTAATACTAATAAGTTTTAATTATTGTATCATGTACATGTACAATACTGTGTCAGTGACTACACTTGTTTTTAATCAACAGGGCTTTTTACACAGTGTTTAACCCCAGGTAATCATCGCTCTATACCCTGCTTTTAACCCGGGGTAGAGAAACACTTCATACTTGTAATTTAGACGTAAGGTTAGCACAGCTTTTTACCCGGGGTTATGAACACCACTTCTGTGCTGTTAACCCCACATTGTGCTGCCAAACGTGTATGGTGTAAATGTTACAGCTAGTTGCAAAGCAACCAGAAAAGAGACAAGCTGTTATTTAAATCGGCTACACGCTGTATTTATCCAATCATGGTTATTGCCCGTGCAAACATGCAAATAAGTACATTAACCTCGGTTAAAATATGAAAAGTGCGAAATGTGAAACGAAATAGCCTAGCGTTTTGTTTACACAGGGTTTACTATGACGATCTCAAGAGTGAAAATGCCTAATAAGAATTCAAGTTAATTATTTGTTGGCAAACGTAATAAACAAAGAAATGTGTCATTTATAAACAATAACAATAATGAACGAATGAGTGGAAAAACCATGTAACGGAATATCACAAAGATCTTTGACATTAAAAACACTATGAGGTATGTAAATATTTTACTTGAAAATATGAAAGAATTTGGCACATGAAAAAGTTTACAGTATATGAAAAAGCTGTGATTTCAGAAATATCTTATTCGAAATGTCAAGAGAAGATTCTTTGTGATCTAGAAATATCTCTATATAACTTTCTACCACTTAGCACTGAGAAACTGAATATAATTAGTGTTACATGGAAAATTCTTCATTAAAAAAGTCTTGGCTTTGTTCTGATTTCTAAAATGCTTTAATTGGGTTTCTAAACTAATTGTACATATTCTTACTACATCTGATTCTAAATTGTGTCTTGATTTATGCCATGTGTTTATAATACTTGAAATCAATTCTAATTAAAAATAAAAAAAAGGAAACTGAATATCATTTAATTCATGTGTTTGGTGGGAAATGATTCAAGTATCTGAAAGAAATATCTTCTCTGTCTATATGTGCTATAAACCTGGTAGTGCGCACACACACACACACACACACACACACACACACACACACACAAAACACTGTCTTAAAGTAGACATAAGGGGGATTGCAAAATGTCTTCCTTAGAGAACTGAGAAGCACAAGGATTTGTATCTGGACCATTACTATAATTATTGAGCTTTTCACCGGATGGTCCAACGCATACAAGAATTAGTACATTGTATGCTTGGGGAAAAAAAACCTCTCCAGGAATGTTTAGAAGTGTAGATGATTCATATGATTAATTAATTCAGTGTTTTGTATATGGTCCTCAATTGGCACTCCATTAGTTTTGAATGTGTTTACGTTGCCCAGAACATGTATTTAAGCATGAAATAAAGCACTTACAATATGTAATCAGACAGTGGAGCTGGTTATCAGAATGGATATCACCCAGGGAAAAAACTGGAATTGGAATTGTGCATAAATAAACACTCATCGGGGGCACGGTGGCTTAGTGGTTAGCACGTTTGCCTCACACCTACAGGGTTGGGGGTTCGATTCCCGCCTCCGCCTGTGTGGAGATTGCATGTTCTCCCCGTGCCTCAGGGGTTTCCTCCAGGTACTCCGGTTTCCTCCCCCGGTCCAAAGACATGCATGGTAGGTTGATTGGCATCTCTGGAAAATTGTCCATAGTGTGTGATTGCGTGAGTGAATGAGAGTGTGTGTGTGTGTGCCCTGCGATGGGTTGGCACTCCGTCCAGGGTGTATCCTGCCTTGATGCCCAATGGCGCCTGAGATAGGCACAGGCTCCCCGTGACCCGAGGTAGTTCGGATAAGCGGTAGAAAATGAGTGAGTGAGTAAACACTCATCTTAGATGTGTACTATAAATTTCCATATTAGCTTCTTACTGTATGGCGTTAACTGTCAGTGTTTACTTCTATATTCTGTAGATGAATACAACACCCAAGCAGTATGCCATGAGCTATAAAACCTATTTAACAAACACTCATCACACAACATTATTCATGTTATCGCCGACTCTGGCTGTTCTCCTTTAAATAGGGACTTATGAGCCTATTTAAAAGAGAAACAGTCAGAATCAGAGCTGATATGCATAATGTGTGTTTGCTAAGAAGATTTCTCACCTCACCGTGAGCTGCTTTATTATTCCGACTGGTGGACCTCCACTGAGATTTACTCAGGGACTTACTCTGTCTTGGAAAATAAACACTAATCACGTCTGTAGTTTGTGTTTTGTTAATCTAAATGTATAGTGAGTCAGCCAGGAAGAAAGGATACACATATTTAACAGCATAGCAAAAGGCATGTGGGGAAATGTGATTTATTGTAGCTTTCAAAGATATTCTGTGTGATTTTAAAAACAACAAAGGTATGACCTTGTCTTTTTTTATTTGCTTTGAAGCCTGAAGGAGATGGGTGAAGGTGATTCTTGCTCAGTGATGCTTCACAGTGAGATCTATGGATGAAAGAAATAATAGTGTCCTAAGGAAATGGATTTTGGAGCTCTGTTTGCTTTGTGGAACTCTCAGAGCATGTAAAAGGAGTTGTCTTCTGGAACTGATCTTAATATTTGACTCCTGTGTAGGGGTCATGATGAATGTGTGACGAGCGGATGACTGGACTCCGAATCCCTGCGGTAGCCGAGATCACACACGAGAAGGAATCAGACCCAGATGCATGAGTGTGAGGAAAAACATAACATACTGTAAAAAGACACCAAAACCGAAAACACACGGGGGAAAATCTTGGGGAAGGAAAAAAATCCTAAACACCAAACAGAGACCACGAAGACAACACAACAACAAGGATTCCGTGCTGCCAAAGGGTTAAATAGGTAGGACTATTACAGACGTAAGGAACAGGTGTGCCGAGGCGGGTAAGAATGAAGACTAGGGCGAGGCAGACACGTCAACACAAAACCTAAACAAAAACACATGGCACATCTCGCATGATTGCCAAAACGCCCCCAATGTCCAAGCGTGATCCTGACGGAACGAGAAAGTTCACGATACATCACCCAGTTTTCTAGTTTTATTATTGTTACTAATGTTCATCAAACCTGATGATGTCATTTGCAGCTATTGAAGGCAGTAAGCGTGTGTGTACACTCAGTGTCATTTATTTATCTTTAAAATCCAAAAATCTATATATTCATAACAAAGGTCAAGAAGCAGGCAGGAGGCATTAAACAGGCATAATCCATATTTACAACATGAGACCAACAAGGTCATAAACACAAAGAAACTATAAATAAATTAACATCTAAAAACAAATTTAACACAGAACATGAGGGAAATGTACACTCTTTCATCTCACTCATTTTCTACCGCTTATCCGAACTACCTCGGTTCACGGGGAGCCTGTGCCTATCTCAGGCGTCATCAGGCATCAAGGCAGGATACACCCTGGACGGAGTGCCAACCCATCGCAGGGCACACACACACACTCTCATTCACTCACACAATCACACACTACGGACAATTTTCCAGAGATGCCAATCAACCTACCATGCATGTCTTTGGACCGGGGAGGAAACCCGAGTACCTGGAGGAAACCCCCGAGGCACGGGGAGAACATGCAAACTCCACACACACAAGGTGGTGGCGGGAATCGAACCCCCACTCTGGAGGTGTGAGGTGAACGTGCTAACCACTAAGCCACCGTGCCCCCCGGGGGAAACGTACAATCATATAAAATCACAGAAATAGTCCAATGACAAGATAGAAGCAGAGACTAAACATTGTGCTGGAAGGTGACATTTTTCTTGATCTTCAGCTGTATAACAGAGGTCTGCAGGTTTTTTTTTATCAAAATAGATGGGTGTTTGGAGTGCTCCATGACTCCCTCTGTCTGCTGAAGAGAACCGGTCTTATAGCATGATGCTGCCACCACCATGCTTCACTATGTGAAGTTTATTTTAGTCACCCCATCCCCTACAGTAGCTCCGACATGTGTAGAGTAAAAGAGGTAATTATTACATGCACAGGCACTTGACAGATATTTCAGCAGCAAATTTAATTTTTTAAATTTAATGTTGTCACTGGGCTTAGTGGCTTAGTGGTTAGCATGTTCGCCTCACACCTCCAGGGTTGGGGGTTCGATTCCCGCCTCCGCTTTGTGTGTGGAGTTTGCATGTTCTCCCCGTGCCTCGGGGGTTTCCTCCGGGTACTCCGGTTTCCTCCCCGGTCCAAAGACATGCATGGTAGGTTGATTGGCATCTCTGGAAAATTGTCCGTAGTGTGTGATTGTGTGAGTGAATGAGAGTGTGTGTGTGCCCTGTGATGGGTTGGCACTCCGTCCAGGGTGTATCCTGCCTTGATGCCCGATGACGCCTGAGATAGGCACAGGCTCCCCGTGACCCGAGGTAGTTCGGATAAGTGGTAGAAAATGAATGAATGAATGAATGTTTTCACTTGGTCATTTCCCAGATATGAGCGTGTTTTTTGTCCTCTCGTCAGTTTTAGAGGGACGGACTATTCTTAGAGCTGCGCTATTGTCTCTTCTTTTTGTTGATGACCTTCACTCTGTTCCATGTTACTGCTCTTTTTCTTATTTTTGGAAATTCTTTTGTACCCTCAAACCTGATCGATACATTACAACAATGTAATCCCTACACACGCATTGTAATTCTTGGCAGGCTGTGGCTTCAACGGTCAGTTAAAACCAAGAAAATGTAAAAAAAAACAAAAAAAAAACAACACAGAAACAGCTGATCATTATTCGTAGTTAACATGATTTGTTAATTCTGAGCATATTCTATGTTTTGTTTTTTTTTCTTAAATTGTCTCCTACAAAAATGATCCGATTTGTTTTTCACTTGAATCTTGAATTTGCTGTTTATCAAAGAAAAGATGGAAAAACTTCTGATATGATTTATCTTGGTTTCATGTTTTTACAAAATGAAAAAAAAAAAAGCAATTTTAACAGCCATGTGTAGACGTTTTATATCCACCGTATATATATATTAAAGATACCAAAAGAATTGATCTACAGCAACAAAAAAAAAGGTAGAGTTTAGTACTCTGAGAGTGTTGAAAATAGCATAGATGTCAAAGATACTTTTTGATTTATTCATCTACAGTCACTGCTTTATCTTGGTGATCCGAATCCTATCCCAGGACCACTGATCAAGATGCCAGTCCATTACAGGGCATCACGGATACACACATTCACACACTCATTCACACCTAGGGGAAATTTAGTGTAGCCAATCCACCTACCAGCATGTTTAGGGAGGTGCGAGGAAACAAACAGAGAACTCGGAGGAAATCCACTCGGACACTAAAATTGCCTAACGTCAAGTATAAAATCAGTTCAGTAAATCATAACAATAATAACAAATTCGGATCCGGACATTGAACAGCTTGGTAATATGTTTTCTTGTAAACACCGAGTATCTGGATGTTTGCTGAAACTTTTTTTTTTTGTGGTCAGATGACATGCTGGGGGTCACGGTGGCTTAGTTGTTAGCACGTTCGCCTCGCACCTCCAGGGTTGGGGGTTTGATTCCCGCCTCCGCCTTGTGTGTGTGGAGTTTGCATGTTCTCCCCGTACCTCGGGGGTTTCCTCCGGGTACTCCGGTTTCCTCCCCCAGTTTCCTCCCCCGGCTCACTCACAAAGACAAAAAGAGTGAGTGAGTGAGAGAGATGACATGCTTTATTGTTCTTTATTTATTTATCTAAATGTAACAGAGCATAGAGCAGGAAAAAAGTGTGTATGACATTTTCTATTGCTTTGGAGTGGCCAAGATATAGATGAAATATTGTGATTTAAAGTAAAATGGCAGGTTAAAATATTGGAAATGCAACAAAAATGATATTGTATCTTTTGTACACTGTGTATGTGGAAGAATAAAAATAAAGCATGAGTTGAGTTGAATCGAGTTGAGTTGATCTTGGACAAGAAACATTTATGAGCCACTTGGGTCCCAACATCCAAGAGATAATGCCGGTGTCTGGTTTTGGAACTTGATTGAGATGAGTCCAACCCTCTGAGGATCCTGAGGCATCTAAAGATGTACCAGCTCCAGTTGGCTTCATGAAGTATTCTGACATTCTAAGATGAGATAACAACTCCATGTGGTCTTTGAGGACAACAACCTCCTCATCAATACACAATTTTCAGACTGTATATTTATAATCACACACTCCAGTGTCACCCAAATGAGGATGAGGTTCACTTTTGAGTTTGGTTCCTCTCGAGGTTTCTTCCTCTTCCATCTAAGGAAGTTTTTCCTCACCACAGTCGCCTCAGTCACCTCAGACTTGCTTATTGGGTATAAATACAAACACGTTTAAATATAAGTCTAATATTAATCTTTGTATAATATTAAATTTCTTGTATTATATTTTTTATGTGTTGTAAAGCTGCTTTTAAACAATGTCCAATGTTAAAAAGCACTATACAAATAAAATTTGAATTGAATTGAATTGAATTGAATACCAGCGTGCACACTTTGTAATGAACTCCTCAGTAAAAAAAAAAAAAGAGTAAAGCCAATAATCAAAAAGGGAACATTAGTCCTCTGTTTCCTTCCAGATAATTATACGATGTAAAAGATCATTAGAACATTAATACAAATGCCTAAATACTGACTTTGTCTAGTCGAAAATAAAAAAAAAGGATTTCTGCAAGTGAAATTTTGGTTTGTTGTTGGTAAATGTGGGGGACACGGTGGCTTAGTGGTTAGCACGTTCGCCTCACACCTCCAGGGTTGGGGGTTCGATTCCCGCCTCCGCCTTGTGTGTGTGGAGTTTGCATGTTCTCCCTGTGCCTCGGGGGTTTCCTCCGAGTACTCCGGTTTCCTCCCCCGGTCCAAAGACATGCATGGTAGGTTGATTGGCATCTCTGGAAAATTGTCTGTAGTGTGTGATTGTGTGAGTGAATGAGAGTGTGTGTGTGTGTGTGCCCTGCGATGGGTTGGCACTCCGTCCAGGGTGTATCCTGCCTTGATGCCCGATGATGCCTGAGATAGGCACAGGCTCCCCGTGACCCGAGGTAGTTCGGATAAGCGGTAGAAAATGAGTGAGTGAGAGTGAGTGGTAAATGTATGCTGTCCTTCATGCCACTTCCTTAACATTAATGCAGGTATTGAATCTTATCCACACGGAGAGCTAAAAATGACAAAATCATGACCAACCACGACCAAAGAGCTCCACTTAATCATGGTGTGAAAGACATAACGTGATAAATACCCTTTTTTAATACCATCTCATTCTAGAAAGATGTTGACTGCAAAAAATAGATGCAAATTCATTTGTTTTGCTTTGCTTTCACCATATTTTTTTTTTTTCAAGTTGTGGCTGAATTTGAAATAAACACGGTATATAAACTAAACACGATCTGCATATATTTGCATTAGATTTGCAGTAACTCGTGCCAATTATACGATCTGAAGCCTAGTAATCGAGGTTTAGGTTACTGAGACTCGATACGTTTACACAAACTCCGAAGCTCTTGTTCTGTATTCATTCATTCATTTTTTTTATACTAACTGGATGTTCATGAATAAAACATTTCTGCAAATAATCTGGAAATACATTTATTTGTCTCCAATTTGATGAGCCCGTATATGTAAATCCAGAACAATTTCAGGACGTGAGAAGTAAGAATGGATGCAAGAATAACGGAAGGAATTTGGATAAACATCTGAGTTGTTGTTTGAATCCTCGGGAGCACCCATAAATCTTACTGATGGGAATCAAATGTCTGGGGTTGATGTAATTAAACTGGCTTCAGTTGCTGTGGAGATTGGCTGGGCATGTGTGTGATCGCTACTCATTACTGAGGTCTAAAGGGTGGCCTGCATCCCATAGAGGTCACCTTTTGATCCCACTGATCCCTTTCACACAGTCTTCTTTCTTCAGCAGACCCGGGGATAATCACTCCATCCCCCTTTTAAAATGGGATTAGTTCATTACGACTGAGAAAAGCCTGTGTCCTGGCCACGCTCCACTCTCTAGGGTTACGTGTGCCAGCTTCCATTTTGGACTGGAAACGAGGAGCTGTCTGAGGCCTGTCTTCTCTTCTCTTCTCTTCTCCCCCTGCCCCTCCTTCTCTCTCTTTCTCCTTCCGCTACCCCACGCTGCGCTCTTCCTCTCTCTGTCCATTCTAATCTCAGCAGGCCATGATGGGCCACTGCTACTTTGGAGCTTAAATAGACAGATATCAAAGGCCAAACAGCCTTTTCACAGTAACTGGCTTCATAATAGTTCTTTATAAAAGGGTATATTTTAGCATTTGTTTTACAGATCTGATGGAAACAATGGCACAGAGACGGCAGGGAGGCAATAGCATTGATTTGATTTCTAATGGGTTTAAAGGACGGACATTTAATGGACCATTATCCAAAAATAATGATTGTTTTTATAAAGTAGTCATAAGAAAGTAATGGAGATTAGTCACATGCATTTATAGCATTCTGGGGGAAAATGTCAAAAAATACTAAGGGTTTGCATTTGGAAAAAAAAAAATACACACAGAAAAAAAACACCTAAAAAGATTTTCTAACATTCTTTGCAGATAACTGTTGCTAAACTCAGTTCTCATTCCAAACTCAAGCTGCAAAATGACACAGTGGCATTCATGGAAAATCACTTCATTTTGCACCAGCAGTGGTATTAATTAATCAGTGGTATTATTCATTATTATTATTATTAGGCCTGATTATTAAGCACTTCAGGAATAAAGATAATTGACTGCAGTTGACTGTATTGTATTTTGTCGCAGTCTATTTCTGTGAATTGAATTCAAGAGTGTACCATCTATTAAATCTGAATAATGTGTATGTTTATTTCAGTTCTGTCCTGGTATCTCGGAAACGATCAGAGACGCATTTCCTGAAAATACTAAATTACTGAATAACAAACAAGTCTGAAATTCTCTTCAGTTGTAGAGATTATGAATGCAAATGAGAATGAAGGAAGGGCAAGTATTAGATTTTGTAGGAGCCAGTTTCTCATAGTACAAGACAACATTTTGTCTCCAACAAGAATCTCTCTATCCACACATGCACCAGCTATCGAAAACAATCAACAGGTGCAAATATAATTTCTGTATTATGTCCTAATTTTTAGAGCTGAGAACAATTTATCTGATTATTCGGGATCTGAGTACAACAGTCTGACAATATGTACAATAAAGCACTCTAGTTCTCTAGCTATACAAAATAGTCACCTGACTAACATGACTCATTTCAAAGGTGAAGACTAAAGCTTCAAGGATCAGATCATTTTGGGGAATGCTCCTGTGCCGTGTTCAGGATTGTTCAGCAAATGCGTGGTAACCTGTACAACAGCAACATCTTTGTCCCTCTTGTATTATCGCTTATCTACACATTGATCTGTCATTCTGACAGCTTCAATGTTGGTGTCTCAGAGACCCAGCGAGGGCCAGATCTCAGGTCATCAAATGACATTTCTAAAACACAAACACACCCCTTCTCCCATCGACCTGAACAACCTGATCTGACGATGCTCCTAGCATTCCTCTGCTTCGAGGCTTTGAGATGTTGTTGCTTGGATACAAGGGGAAGTGTGGACTGTTGATTGGAGGCCTGAGAATGTCTCCTCTGACTCTGCTATTGATCATGCATCACGCTAAATCAATCAGGCTCTTTGATATAGTATTGTAACAGTCTTAAGTCCATCAGTTTTACCTCATTCTGTCTGGATTATATCAGACACATTGAACTGCCCTTCTGTCAGTCTCTAGTGCCCTCAAACTTCAGTATCTATCACTTTCAGACCTGATACCAAGAGACATCTGTTCTGACTCGTCCTCCGAGACAGCCTGTTTTTCTTGCTGATAGAAAGTGAAAATCTTATCTTTGATGTAGTCCTGGGAAAATGTAATTGTAATAAATAAAAAACTAGATAATTATACACACAAAATAATACTGCTTATGATGCTTAAAGGATGAGTGTGTGTGTGTGTGTGTGTGTGTGTGTGTGTGTGGTTCACACATGTGATTTGGAAATGTACAGTTAAGGAAAGAGAGCACCAGGCTGAGGGACATTACAGGCAGTCGGCTCCATCAAACTGACAAGTAGGCATTAATGTGTAATTAAGTGCTGCCGAGGCGGAGAATAAAAGTGTGTTACTCAGATATAAAGTTTGCTTCAAATTTATATATAATTTGTCATGCTACTTACTTTTTTTTTTTTTTTTTTTTTTTTTTACAGAATTACAGTAAATTGCTAGTCACATTTTTGAAGGAAGAGAACCTGCAGTTTAGAAACTTTATAATAAACATACCTTCAGAGCACATTTCAATATATCATTATATCAGCCAACTCGTCCTCTTTGTATATGACGGAATTTCTTTTGTTGCAGTAGATATTTCTGAATAGCTAGATTTATTTATGTATTTATTTATTCGTTTATTTGTTTATTTATTTGTTTATTTATTATATAATCTTTGGATTTTTTTATTATTTGGAATTCTTCAAGAGATGGAGAATTCTTGTAGGATATGAAGGATTCTCCCCAATGAACTAGATTTTTATGAACAATAATGAAAACATTCATTAGAACTGAGTTTGATAAACGAGGCACAGTTTGGCTGCTATATTTATAGAAAGTTCCTTCAGAAAACATTTATAATCTTTTTTTTTTATCATTATTATTCAGCTCTGTAAATTACATTATAAGCCCTTTTTCCTACAGAAGTGATCAAATCCGACTTGGGATCTAAGTACAAAAAAAGCCAATTACCATTTTAGGAGATCAGGAATAGAAATGCATATACATCAGAGCGGGTTTGCTTATGAGTTTGTTTTTTTGCCCTCAAAAGTGAGACTCGTGAGACATGGAGAGACACAGTGTGATTCAGTGAGACTCAGTGAGACTTGGAGAGACACAGTGAGACTCAGTGAGACTCAGTGAGACTTGGAGAGACACAGTGTGACTCAGTGAGACTCAGTGCGACTTGGAGAGACACAATGTGACTCAGTGAGACTCAGTGAGACTTGGAGAGACACAGTGTGACTCAGTGAGACTCAGTGCGACTTGGAGAGACACAGTGTGACTCAGTGAGACTCAGTGAGACTTGGAGAGACACAGTGAGACACAGTGAGATTTGGAGAGACACAGTGTGACTCAGTGAGACTCAGTGAGACATGGAGAGACACAGTGTGACTCAGTGAGACTCAGTGAGACTTGGAGAGACACAGTGTGACACAGTGAGACTCAGTGAGACTTGGAGAGACACTGTGAGGACTTACAGTAAATCATCATTATTTTAAATGATGTAGTTGGGAATCTTATCATACATCAGATGAAATATAAATGCAGGAAATGTTTTGGCTCTCTAGGTTGTGTGTTTACTGTATATCTGGGTATTAAAAAGACATGAGATCAGACTGGTGTTGATTATAAAGGCTTATACATGCTATTCGTCTAGGAGACACGTCAACAAGTCCATCTGTTTACTGATAAAATGCTGCCACGAGAGTAACATTAAGTCAATAAAATATAGTGCCAATTTTAAGAAATAATAATTCCCTTTCCGCCGCTTGACCAGACCATTTCTGTTTAACATTCAGGTTGTTCAAACACCACTTTTTTTTTTCCATGTCTCTTTTCACACTGGGTTAAATGTGCATAGAAAAGTAGTCTACTTCCCTGTGAACTGAAAACAGTCTTTGAGGTTTGAAAGGATAATAAAATGTCTTTCGATATCAAACCTGACTCTTCAAATTATATAATGCATTAAAGGTGTGGAATCTTTCACACGGCCTTGAGCATCTCATTCATTCGTAATTTCTCTAGATTGACTCTGACTCAGCACGACTAAGATGTTTGATCTTTTTTCAACTAACATCGCTTGAATATATCTTAAGCTGTGATTTGCAAATTCTGTGATACTTTACCTAAAGATTGGGGCATTAGATTCTCATGATAACTGCCATAAATCCTCATGAGCTTTACTTTTGAATTCTGTTCCAATGGCTTGTTGTTATCCGTGTTGTATTACTTATGAAAAAAAAACATAAAAATTACATATTTAACAATATTAGAAGGTCATAAACTTTTATTTGCTTTTGTAAGCATCCCCAGAACTGATTTCTACCAGCTTTCTAACCGACATGACAGTATACCAAGAATAATATTAAGGAATTAATAAACTGTTGCCTACTGATAAATATCATGATTAACAACACAAATAGAAAACAAAAAACGAGTCATCATTTATTATGGACTGTGCTTTGTTCATATATTTATGTCAGATCTTTGAAGCTCAAGGTTCTTCCACAAAGCCAGTAAATGGTTTGCCTTGTGCGTCAGAGAGAGATGAAGCTAGTGGGCTTTCACTGATAACAATAGAATCACTGAAACGAGTCAAAAACATGGAGCAAAAAGCACTAATCAATGTGAATGCCATGACGTTATCTGATTCTTTCCAAACTTTAATATTTAATACGTTGGGAGGGAAATGTGTTGAGTAATAATACAAGTTGATCAGATTAGTGTATAATTACTGGGCCTGAACACCTCCCTCTGCAAATAGATACTGGACTTCCTGAGTGAGAGACCTCAATCAGTCCTGATCAGGAACAGCATCTCCAGCACCTCCACTGTGAGCACTGGAGTCCCTCAGGGCTGTGTGCTAAGCCCACCGTGGTTCACTTTGCTGACACACAACTGGCAGCTTGCAGATGACACGAACGTTGTGGGCACTCGCGCAAAACAATAAGTCGGCATACAGAGGGGAAGTGCAAATGCTAAATGTTTGGTGTAGAGCCAACAATCTGTCTCTGAGCGTTGATAAAATAAAAGATATGCTTGTTGACTTTAGGACTTTATCGACCACTCTCTGCCGAACATCGTTGCACCTTTTATAGAGATCGTCCTTGTGTTTCATCTGTCAGAGAACTTCATCTGGTCACTCAACACCAGCTCCATCACCTAGAAAGCCCAGCAGCATCTCCACTTCCTATAAAGGCTGGCGAAAGCACATCACCCTCCACCTATCCTGACTACATTTTCTTCAGCGACCATCGAGAACATCCCGAGCAGCTACATCACTGTCTGGTTTGGGAAAAAGAGACTCCAGTGATCTTCTTAGCTGTCCACACTATCTTCTGCAGGGTCTTGCGATCTGAGATGGTGGAGATGATCTCTTTTTCCTCTATCACGGACATTCACACCACATGCTGCATATCCACAAGCATTATACACATTGACTGCATTGATCTATACCAAACACACACTTATCCAATATACATCTATGTCTACAGCACCACTTATATCAAACAGTTTCCATGCTGTTTTGTACACTGTTTCTGCTCTTTGCACATGCTGTCTTGCACATTCAGTCAATTGCTGTTCTGCACAACTCATTACAATACCTTATATAACTGCTGCTACTATATTAAGTCTTCAGTCCAGTATTTTTGCACAGTATGTACACTGGTCGGCGCTGCTTTTGTGTATTGTCTTGTAGTGTTTTGTATTGTACTGTCTTTTGTCTCATACTGTATGCACCAGGTTGCACATATGCACTTTAGTGGCTAGGACTAACTTACTTTAAGTCTTTATCTCTGTGTTGTTCTATGTAGCACCATAGTCCTGGAGAAACGTTGTCTCATTTCACTATGTACTGCTTCAGCTATATACATTCATTCATTCATTCATTCATTTTCTACCGCTTATCTGAACTACCTCGGGTCACGGGGAGCCTGTGCCTCAGGCGTCATCGGGCATCAAGGCAGGATACACCCTGGACGGAGTGCCAACCCAGCACAGGGTACACACACACACTCTCATTCACTCACGCACTCACACACTAGGGACAATTTTCCAGAGATGCCAATCAACCTACCATGCATGTCTTTGGACCGGGGGAGGAAACCGGAGTACCCGGAGGAAACCCCCGAGGCACGGGGAGAACATGCCAACTCCACACACACAAGGCGGAGGCGGGAATTGAACCCCGACCCTGGAGGTGTGAGGCGAACGTGCTAACCACTAAGAACCCATTTTCATCAGGATGACACCTCCTGGGTCACTTTGTGTTCTCCCTGTGTTTCACGGTGTTTTCCTGGTACTCTGGTTCTTACCCCAGTCCAAAGATATGCATTGTTGACTGATGGCATCTCTTGATTTTCTGTTGTGTGTAAGTGTGTGTGAAGGATTGGCAACAAGCCCCTGGTGTTCTCCACCTTGTACCCAGAGTCCTAGGGTCCCCAGAACCCTGTGTAGGATAGGTAGTAAATAAAATAGATGGGTGGATGGATGGATGGATGGATGGATGGATATATAGTTTGGGTTATTCATGATTATTCATTTTAACCAAAAAAAAATAAAAATGATTGAATACAAGTTATACATATTTACATATACTGTACGTCTTTCTGATACTGTTCTAGTGGTACCAGTTTGTGCTTGGATGTTTTCGAAGGAAATTCTCTACATGGAATCGATGGAGATTATCTACAATGCCTAACCCAAAACCTTGACAGCTGATTGCTGGTGACTGTGAACAACATTCAATAACATTCAATTTACGCCATTTTCAGTTTCATCAAAACATTCAGTCACGCTGGAAGAGACCACTTCCTTCAGGACAGAAATGGTTTAGCAGATGATACAAATGATCAATCAGTACAAAAACATTGTATTGATTAGCAGTGATGCTTCTGCCTAAGTGGACACAAACCATTCCAGCATGTTCAGAGTTACAGATCCCCCTCACTGTAGGGGTCAAGCATTTAATCCTCTACACTCTCTTGGTGTTTTCCAGACATGCACTCGCCCACTTGTCGAGAATATAGTGAAGAATGACTCATCTGACCACATCACTTATTTCCACCTCTCTGTAGACTAGTGCCTGTGGTTTTTGCACCACTGAGCTCGCAATTGCACATTAGTCTTTGTAATGAGGGGCTTATACACTGCAACCCAACTATATTATTCTCTCAATGTAGTTTTTGACTGACAGCCTGATGACATTCTGAGCAGTTGGTCTTCTGTTTTTCTTTACATACTGCACATGTGCCAGAGCATCACACTGATGAATGTGCACACTGGGCCATATTTCCAAACCTATTTGTTGTCACTTTAGTCACTGTTCTTATTGAAACACAGCCAGTTAAATCATCTTTGTGACTGTAAAAATGGGTTTATTATTGAAGCTTCAGTTTTCAGTCACTTAGATCTTTTCCTTTTGCAATCTTAATCTAAAATTTCAGGACAACAAAATGAGTTATTTCATTGATAAAACTAAACTTAACCAAACTAACTTCTTTCTAGTCGCTTGGATTTTATAGTCCTACTTTGGTCTATAATTGTAGAAGACATTATTTTTTACACAAGTAGATGCATAAACATTATGAATCTTGTTTTGTCAACTCATCTTTTTTCTTTTACTCATTATATATGAATGGTCTACAGGCAGAATTGTGATATATGAGGAATATAATATAAAGAAAGAGATCTCCCAATATCCATGAGTCAGATATGATTTTTCTAGTTGAACAACTTTAAAAACAATACAAATTCCACAACTGACTATCATTTACTATCTTCTCACCAAATTAGAGAACAAATAAATATCTAGATATTCAACAACACAAAACTCTTCCATTTACAGTACAATATTCTCTCATGTATCTGTTTGTTTTCTACCGCTTGACTGTCACTATGCAATTTGACTTCTTTTTATGCCTAAAGCTGAGGGGTGACAATGTCTGAATCATGTGTGATGTAATGTATATGTTCAATTTTCCAATTTGGACCCGACACCCATGACACAAAGCATGCAATTTACTATTACAGAACTTTCAGGAGCAACTCATACTGTAGCAGCCCAAGAATGTCATATTAAGAATAGAATTTTTTTCCCATGACTCAGGAATACTGAATACTAATGACAAAGTCATGACACTAGAATGACAGAGTTCTTTGGTGCTTGTCATGATCTTCATTATATGATTTTTGACATGCTAAAAATGTCCTACGTACAAAGTCATTCGATGTTCTAAAGAATGTCAGTCTGGAAACTGTCACAACAGAGAAAAGAGGTCTTTATGACAGCTGGTGAATGTTGGAAAACAAACATTTATAAATATATTCATGTAGATTTATAAGAGTTGTCAAAAAACACTTAGGTAAATGCGTATAAACACTGGCCTAATGTAAAGTGTTGCATCATTTTGAAACTAAGCACACTGATTTAATGTTTCTTTCAAAACCAGTGCTGGTAAAAGATCACAAATTCCTTATTCAAGCATGTATAAAAGTAGCCTGGTAAAAGTTAAAGTGCACTTCTCTTCTCGTTATTCGAGTCCTAGAGGTATGCTTTATGCTTTTTTTAAATCAGGGAACATTAAAAAAAATTCGGCATAATAATAATAATAATAATAATAATAATAATAATAATAATAATAATGATAATAATAATAATTATTACTATTATCATTATTATTATTATAATTATTATTATTATTATTCATTCGTTCGTTCGTTCATTCATTCATTCATTCATTCATTCATTCATTCTACCGCTTATCCAAACTACCTCGGGTCACGGGGAGCCTGTGCCTATCTCAGGCGTCATCGGGCATCAAGGCAGGATACACCCTGGATGGAGTGCCAACCAATCGCAGGGCACACACACACTCTCATTCACGCACACAATCACTCACTACGGACAATTTTCCAGAGATGCCAATCAACCTACCATGCATGTCTTTGGACCGGGGGAGGAAACCCCTGAGGCACGGGGAGAACATGCAAACTCCACAAAAAAGGCGGAGGCGGAGGCGGGAATCGAACCCCCAACCCTGTAGGTGTGAGTCAAACGTGCCAACCACTAAGAACCCATTTTCATCACTTTAAAAATGAACTCATATATATATTACTCCACTCATCTTTGTAGCTTTGATGTACCATGCATGCTGATCAGTGTAGGATTTGAATGTAGATTTATATGTAGATCTTCTAGCACCAACTGGACCAGCAGAATAAAAAAAAATCAGGAAGAGTTAGGTCTTCACCTGCCAGTGACTCAGCTGTTCAAACATCTAGGTGACTTTCATTCCTCCACCTACTGTAGTTACCTGAACCGAAATGAGTCTTGAAGTTCACCTACCTTGTTCCCTGAGAGATGATCCAGTTGAGCAGTGCTAGAAGATATAAATATAGTCCATGAGTTATTAATGCTATTAATACAAATTCTACACTGTTCAGCATGTTTGGTGCATCAAAAGCTTCAAATCCAGGTACACACACATACATCAGTGTGATATAAGAGAGAGAACAAGAGAAAAGACAGAAAGTGCACTCCAGTTGCAAGCCTCCTGCAGCAAAAGTGCTCTATATTTTCCATGTTTATGGAAGTGAACTGATCATTATGGACTGTTGGGATTTCACAGCGGTCCATTCATCACAGTCTAGCCATCCAGTAATCTTCTCAAGCTTCAGAGCTCTCAGCTTGAACTTACAGTACTCCTGTCTATTGACTGATAAAAAGAAGTACTCTGGTAAGCAAGTAGATAGCAAGAAGTAAAAGAAACAGTGGCTCTTAAACACATTTAGATCATTGGTTATTGGATGGTGGTATTAAATCGCATCTGTTTGTTTTTTTGTTTTTTTTTATCACCCAACAGATGGGTGATGTGATGTGGCCCAAGACAAAGCGTTGTGTTACTGTTACTAGGCTAAAGGTGATCATTTTCCAATGAAAGCATGTTATTCCTCTTACAAAAACAACCATGTGCATGTTTTAAGAACATGTCATTTCTTTCATTTATATGAAGATACGATTAATCTGGGTATAGCTCAAGGTTCAGCTCCAGCTTAGCATAAATCATGGACATTGACTTGTTAAATCTCACTGTGATAGGTTACTTTAAATAATAATGAAATGTCCTCTACAACATTTCTGGGAAATTTGAAAGTTCTTTTTATCTTTGAATGTTCATCATTTTGTTTAAACAGTTTTTTGTTTCAATGTTAAGGGGTGTAGGAAGAGGAAGGTCTTGCTGGCTAATGCAGAAGTGGTAGCTCAGTAATAATGGTGTTGGAATACTGAATTAAAGGTGGTGAGTTCCAATCCCAGCATTGCCAAGCTGTCACTGCTGGGCCCTTGTGCAAGGCCCTTAACCCCTTGTTGTAGAAGTGAGATAAATGTAAGTCTTTCTGGATATGTGTCTGGTGTCTGCCAAATGTCTTAAATGTAAGTGATCTTCCTTCATTGACCACAAACAGGTAACTTAACATTTGGTTTACCATAGAAACAGTAATGTATTAGAATTGATATAAGCCTCCTTTCAGAGCAATAGAAAATGAATCGCCTTTTTGACCAACCAGAGTCAAACATCTAACAGCCCGGTGCTTTAAACGTTTATAATACACATCCAATGGGGAGGATTAACAGAAGGTCTGATAGGCAAGAGCTCTGAGACAGCTGGATGTGTGTCTCTCTGCGTGTGACACCGAGCAGCCTGCCGTCACTGCAGGTGTGTCTTGTTTTAGAGATCGCAATATAAACGCATGCGTGATTAAGACGAATAAACACACTGGAGTGTGGTGAGAACATGAACACCGCATCAGCATGGGGTCAGGTTAAGTGGATAGGGATCAGATTTGACCTTTAAAGTCTCTCTTCATTCTGCCTCCAGCCTGTAGCCTTTTACCTTTAGCTCATTAAAGATCTTTTGAGGACTTAGTCGAAATGACAATCTTAGGTAACACTTCAGGGTAGTCATCATTATGGTGCACCAAATGAATCACCATGGCAACATTAAGATTATCAGCATAGTGTTAATTTTAGCAGGTTATTGTGTTATGTATTGATTTCTGACCTCATATTGAACATGTACTGTACTTAATAACTGATACTACTTCTGCTACTCTTAATTGCTCCAGTTAATGTTTACTTCAAGCAACAGAATGGAGGAGGATCTGATCTGCATTGGGTCAACAGTTCAGGCTTGTGGTGCTGGTGTAATGATGTCAGAAGGGACCTATTTTGAAAACATTTCCCACAAGTTGTGAATGTACTTCGATGGCCTTTGGGATGTGATAGTGCAGAAGATTTCCAGAATGAATGTCCAGCAAATGCAATCATGTCGACATGTCATGTCGACCAGAATCCCAAAGGAATTTCCTCCTATACCTGTGGAATTCATGCGGTAAAGAAGCACTGAAGCATTGAAGCTGTTCCCGAGAGCAAAAAAGAGGGATACTGCTTCATTTAATACCTAAAACCTGTCAGATATAGTTTTTTTTTCTGTAATTGAGAGTGATTTGTTTTGGTACTTACCATCTTTTTACCGGAGGTACTTTCGAGTTTGCGGTGTTAATTAGAGCTCTGTTCTAAGCAAATATAGCTAAAAGCAATCATCTCAGAGGGAATGAAAAATAAGGTAGCACTTACAATATAAAGTAGGAATGAGAGAACATCCAATAAAGGAAATAATACCAATATATATCCACATAACTGTTGTATTCAATATTGCATAAAGACATGTGCACATGTATTAGCTATGGCTAACTCTAGCTTATTTCCATCTTATTATATGATATTTTAAAGTTAAAAAATGTTCAATTTTCTAGCATATTTAACAATGTAGTAGAGGGTTTGTCTTCGATGTGAATCAAGGCCCATGATGTTAGTTCTGGGAGTTGGGTTTATTTTTGTTTTCCCAGCAAAACATTTTAAATCACTGAAATAAATGTAATAGTAATAGTTTTAAATGCCTTGTATGAGTGGGAGGTTTAAAAGTAGGCTATAACAAGAAGTCTGAGCATGCACTAGGACATTTTTACATCCCGTACAAACACAACCGATCTATTTGTCTTAATACATATCTCCTCACAAAGCTGCGGCGAACGTGGACGTTATTTCTGTGGTTTTATTTTATTTATTTATTTATTTTTTTTTTCATTACTTATTCCCAGTCCTGTATATTTTTTTTTATTTTCTGAACAAAGCATGAAAAACCCAGATGTATGCTTCATCGCTAAGAGTCGAGTAAAGCTCCTTCGAACACAATTATCAGAACGCAAAGTTCAAATAATGAACATTAAGAACCGGAGCCATAATCTTTAATAATTGTTCAGATCGAGCTGCAATTCTCAATCCACACTGTGACTCATTCATTTCACATAGCCTGCGACTCAGTTGGAACATCATTCATTCATTGGAGCCCACAGAGAGAGAGACAACACAGCCTGTGTTACAAAACAGCTCAAGACTTTCTGCCGTTAAGTTTTGTCGAGGCCACATACACACACAGCATGCATCACAATCGCAGCCTTGAGACAGTCCAAAAATACACAACTCTATACAGCTTCTACCTGCAAATAATATACATAGCATGTATTTCTGTGCGTGACCCTTCACTCACACTGTGATTACGTCAGGTCAGCCTCAGGCTCCTGATGCAGATAGTGTTTGACCACAGGAGCGTAACAACAGGAAAAAAAAAACGCTTCTGGAGTCTCTTTAATGCTTAGTGGCTTTGAACATTCCTATTATTATTCCTGTAGACAGTACTGATATGTGTTGACTATAATAGAAATCTTCAGAAACTTGTTTTATAGTAAGAAACCATGCACTTGAGTGACATTGGAAAAGTTACAAGGTGTTTTCACCTTACTCAAGATATAATGGATAGGCTTAGATTTTGGAATAACAGAGATTTGCCATTCAGGCATTTAATTATTTTTTATGCTTGAGTAAAAATATTGCTCGCTGTCTCTGTCACTGTGTATCACTTGAGAGAAGGAACATGGTGGTGAGCAGGTATTGCTGATATTTTACAGGATGCCAGATGAGCTCACTCATTGTGTTTTACTGTAGGAGAAAGTCCAAGCACAAAGAGGATTTCAAGCTGTGAGAATCAGTTTATGCTTCACTGAGCATCCCATTAGTCCAGTCACATGCCAGTGCTTTCTCTCTGTACCCCAGAAACACATACCCTTCCCGTTTCTCCCTCCTCAACCCCTCTCTCACACACTCACACAGTTTCACTGTAGAGGCTTATGGACATGGATGGTCTATTGGAATGTCATATTTGGCCTTATAATGGCAGTTGTCTTGTAATTTATTGGTGCCATATTCTTAGACCTTTAAAAGCAGTGGAACTAATAACCCTCTCTTATGGCCAGCTCTCAGACATCCATTCTACAGCACTTATACTGGTCTTATATGTCTTTGAATTACATATTGTCCTTATATTCCTCTCATACAGAGCCTTATTTCACAAGAAGCATCACTAAATTACAAGTATGTTGATGCCAAACATTTTAAAACCAATATTTTGGAAAATAAATAAAAAAAAAAAAAAAAAAATACATTAGTGAGCCAAAAAATAGAAATCTTTCTTTTTTAAATATTGTGTTCAAATCAGATTATTCACAAATTTACATGCAAAATATCACTAACTGCTGGTGATACTCATTGTATATATTCCTTTTTATTACAGGTGCCAGTTTTTAATAGAATTGTTTATATACATAAAGGAAATAAATGCACCATTAATCACACATTAACAGCATTATATTTGTCTCTGAAGTGCGACTTTTCTTTATTATTGTTCAAATATAGAGGATCGCAGGGTTAAAACCCCATAAGGACGGTAAATGAATGATGATATTGAAGCTGCTGAAAGTTTAAGACCCTCATGCAACACACAAACCCCGAACTCCGAGTAAAGGCATATTTGAGGAGATTTGAGCAATATGTATTGTTTCCTACTGGTTTTACTCCAGAGAGCTTTTCAGCTCCACACTACCCTATAGATTCTATACATCTCCGGTTTATCTTGCTGACACAGTTTACTGGAGCGTCCACTTAAGTCAAGGTTGTAAGCATTGCAAGAATGTTCACAATTTAGCCGTATATTGTGTTTTATCATGCAGGTGTGGATCATTCTTTAGGGTCTGCAAGGAGGAACCGAGGTTTGTAAAGCAGCAGCTTGATACTTGATATAATGTTCTTTGTCATGTTTTTCAAGCTACCTCTTTTAGGCTTTTATTTATTATGAAATTCCAAAAAAGTAGTAATCATTTGATAGCGTGCAGTTGGATAAACTGCATATTTATTGTAGTTAGTGGGTGTCTTGTGGGTGATTTGCACAGAATCACTGAGTAAATGGCAATTTGCTATGAAAGTGGTGAAAACATTTTTCATTAGAGCTGTGACCAGTTCCCAGAGCTAGAGCATTAGCAGAAAAATATTTTCTCTAGTATACCATAGATATTCTGTATCGTGTGTGCTATTAAATAAAAAATAAATAAAAAATAAACAATGGTGGTTTTAATGCAAATTTATTCTTGTTCTTGTTCTTGTTACCAACCTAAAGTTGGTTCCTTTTCAATAACAAGGTGTTATGAACACAGACCCTTGGACAGTAGATGCAAGTGAAGCTCCCTTTAATAAGAACAGTTCACAAAATTAGGAACAGCCCAAAACTTTAGAAACAGTTCAGAATATTAGCAACAGTTTACAAAATTCTAAATTCATTTTGAACAGTTATGAACAGTTGAAAATTATGAACAGTTCACAAATTAAGGAACAGTTCACGACATTAGTAACAGTTTAAAACATTTAAAAAAACACATTCACAAAATTAGGAACAGTTCACTAAAAACCATTTAGAAATTTAGAAACAGTTCAAAAGATGAGGAATAGCAAATGATCCAAAAACACTACTCACTCTCACTCATTTTCTACCGCTTATCCGAACAGGGAGCCTGTGCTCAGGCGTCATCGGGCATCAAGGCAGGATACACCCTGGACGGACTGCCAACCCATCAGTGCACACACACTCTCATTCACACACTATGGACAATTTTCCAGAGATGCCAATCAACCTACCATGCATGTCTTTGGACCGGGGGAGGAAACCGGAGTACCCAGAGGAAACCCCCGAGGCACGGGGAGAACATGCAAACTCCACACACACAAGGCGGAGGCGGGAATCGAACCCCCAACCCTGGAGGTGTGAGGCGAACGTGCTAACCACTAAGCCACCGTGGCCCCCTGGTGAACACTAAACTAGAGAGAGAAAAAAAAGTTGGGCTGGGTAAAGTTAAACACACTAGTGACCTGAACATGTAGTTCACAAAGAGAAATGCAGAAGTGCATTTATTCAGCGGTAAACATAATTTACTAACCATGCACAGGTCAAAAAAATCAAATGAATGTTGACTGGGAACAAGGGAGTGCAGGAATGCTGGGAGTGTGAGTCCAGGGCAGCCATGTTTGTAGGCCGCAATTGTCTTCCGTGCGATGAAGATTTTGGACCTCCACTGAGATGAGGCTGACTCTGTGAGAATCCTGAGGTATCTAGAGATCTCCGGTTTCCTCCCCCCCGGTACTCCGGTTTCCTCCCCCGGTCCAAAGACATGCATGGTAGGTTGATTGGCATCTCTGGAAAATTGTCCTTAGTGTATGATTGCGTGAGTGAATGAGTGTGTGTTTGTGTGCCCTGCGATGGGTTGGCACTCCGTCCAGGGTGTATCCTGCCTTGATGCCCAATGACACCTGAGATAGGCACAGGGTCACCGTGACCCGAGGTAGTTCGGATAAGCGGTAGAAAATGAGTGAGAGTGAGTTAAGTATTATTGCAGCTATACAAGCTAAACCCTCATCATTCTGTTCTTTTCCACTCTTGTTAGTAGAACATAGTTTATCATAGTTACTGAAAATAAGTGCCACATTTCTGAAGACTCTGTCATATCTGAAAATCTACTGACATTAAGAAGCTTTACTATTTTGAAACACTCTTAAATTTTAAAATCTCTTAAATTTGTCACTTGTGACTTGTGTTATTTTTAAATTGATCCTGGGTTTTGAACTGGATCAGTATGTATAAGTCTTTATAATAATAACATTAAAAACCATTTTCCTGCATTAATGATTAGAATTATTTTCAGCAATTGCAATGTTCTTTCCAAGTTAATGGAATCATTCCTGATTGAGCTCAGGTACACCACGGACTAGGCTGAAAGTTAGTCTGAAATTGTGTGCCTTGCCCAACTTGACCCCAGGAATCCAAAATGATGGCACCATTTCTTAGTCCAATCATCCTGAATCCCCAGGCTCGAGTTAATATCAATGTAGCCTTGGAGCTAAAAGTTCAATTCCACTCTGAAGCTAATTTGCACCTGCTCAAAGTAAAGCCCACCATAATTGTCATAGTAGTGCAGAAGATGGAGTGCTGCTCTCCTCCTATTCGTCTGTGAAGGGACACTGTGACTGGCATCTGAATTACATGCAATCAGTACATAACCACTGCCTGCCAATACTGATGGTGGCTGAGCATGTCACCAATGTTGCCCGTGCTGCTTCACAGGCTCAGGTTAGTCTCTCCTACGCTCTCACACACTCAAACGCCAACCTCTCGACATTTGAAGGTTTGTTTGCATTCATTTTTTTTTTGTAATGAAACCTCAAATGTATGCACAAACATTTGGCCATCACTATAGATTGCTTGAACTATACTCAAGTGCTTGTTTACTTTAAGTCACACACACACACACACACACACACACACACACACACACACACACACACACACACACACACACAATTACATACCCTGTAATGTGAAGAATTACACACTTCTCAATGTTTTGCAGTCTGGTACCACTTCAACTTCTCATAAACATTATTTATTAGATTATATTAACATATTAAATTTCTTACACTAAAATTCAGTTTTTTAATGTAAAAATATCACTAGAATCAAGTGGGTTTGTTTTTTTTGGATTATTATGATTATTATTATAGGCCTACTTTTTTCAGATATTTTTAAGAGATTTTTACTCACTCACTCTCACTCATTTTCTACTGCTTATCCGAACTACCTCGGGTCACGGGGAGCCTGTGCCTATCTCAGGCGTCATTGGGCATCAAGGCAGGATACACCCTGGACGGAGTGCCAACCCATCGCAGGGCACACATACACTCTCATTCACTCATGCACTTACACACTACAGACAATTTTCCAGAGATGCCAATCAACCTACCATACATGTCTTTGGACCGGGGGAGGAAACCGGAGTACCCGGAGGAAACCCCTGAGGCACGGGGAGAACATGCAAACTCCACACACACAAGGCGGAGGCGGGAATCGAACCTCCAACCCTGGAGGTGTGAGTCGAACGTGCTAACCACTAAGCCACTGTGCCCCCTTAAGAGATTTTTAATTATATTTAATTCATTTCCCCTGACTGGGAGAACAATGGCTAAGAGGCTAGCACATTTGCCTCGCACCTCAGATTTTGTGCTATTGATTCCAGCCTCAGTCTTGTGTGTGTTATACCTGTGCTTCATTGGTTTCCTCTGGGTATGCTGGTTTCCTTCCTCAGTCCAAAGTTGTGTGTTTTAGTCAGATGTATTCATTTCTGCATTCTCTGTAGTGTGTGAATGGTGCATGAGTGTGTGCGGCTACCAACAACACCACCTCCTCATATTGTGCCCCAGGTCCCTAGGAAAGGGCCCCAGGCTCCTGGTGATCCTGTTTAGTATAAGTGTTACAGAAAATGGATAGCATGGATTTAGTTAATCAGTCTAATAAATAAAATCAGTCTTATATTAAGCTCATAACAATATAATGATAATATCATAACTCATCTATAACATATTCATAGTTTATTGTAGAGATGACCTTCATAAAAAGTGTTACCTAATATAATATGCAAATGAGTGATTATCGATGTTCCGCAAATCAAAGTTTGTGTGTGTGTTTTTTGCTGATTCACTAGCGGTACTGTGATGTCTAGCAAAGTGATTCAGGGCTCAGATGAAGCTCACAGTGAATAATGTCTCATCAATTAACTAGCTATTTTCTAGCTCCTTCTCCACTGCAGGCCACCACCAAAGGTCGCTATTTTTAAATCTGCCTTTCACTGGAACTGTAAATCTTACCTGCTCGTGTTTGCACAGTCTCATTGGAACTTTTTTATCCATCTTTCCCTACCACCTACCTCTTATCTTCTCAATGTTTCAGCAACTCTGAGGATCAGTTCCTGTCACAGCCAAGAATGTTTTATTTTCGCGATTGTCTTTCAAAAATACCGTAACCTCTGAGTGCATGCTTTCACTTTTCCAATAGCTTTCATCATGTGCAGCCCTTTTCTGGTGCATCTGTAAGGGTTAATGACACTTTGCCCTTTATTTGAAGGTTAATGTGGGCTCTTCAATAAAGAATGTCCACTGATGGACAAAAAGGAACCAGTAGATCAAAGCTTATTGACTATCAACAGCTCGCTTGTTTCTTTCATTTGTCAAAGGAATCCCAGTGTGACACACACAGGAAATCCCTTATGGCAACATATTGATCAACTATACAGGCTTTAACACTATCTATAATGGCTTTTTTCTTTCTGTCCTCAGATGATTACAGGAAATCACCCACATGTGAATAACGTATTATTTGCTATGGACATAAAACGTAATAAACTAAAAGAGGGATAATGTCTTTCAGAACTAAAGATATCAAATCGTTTTTGCCACTGAAGTTAATATATCTTCGAGGGTGAAGATTTAGTATGTATCTCTTACCAAGGAAGTTGTACATTTTGTGTTGTGTTCTTTAATTGGGATCAATTATGTTCCTTAAATTATTTTTAAAGGTGAAAAATACACACTAAATGTACAAAAATTGTCTCCTCGGTAGTACATCCCGGCCAGAAGAAAAGGTACAGTTTAGCACTTTTATTCATTTATTTTTATAGTTTTCTATTTTGCCATTTTTCTGCTTGAACGGAGGAGCAGGCTCCATTCAACAGAGTCCCAGATTGAGAATATGAGGCCATGCCCTGACAGTATTCAGATCACTACAGCTGGATTTTCTACAGTGTTCTTGATATGAATATCAGGTTTTTCTTCCTGGGATCAGGACGTATCAGAGAGGGGGCATTTTTATGATTATTTTTAACATCATGTCTAAGAAACCATGCATTTAGACACAGGCAACAATCTCTCGTGCATGCTGCATGCAAGGTGTGCATGCTGACAACATCTGCATTTTGATCTTAAATGACTATAAAAACACACAAACTATGCTAAACTAGCACTCATGCTATCTGCATTATAGACATTTCATAGTTTACTTAAAATCTATACTGTCTATCTAAATCAGTCTCTTTAAATGTGGTCTCATTCTGTCAATATCACAATATCATTAAACATAAACAGAAAGAAATCTTGCTATACCTTTACTGATCTTTAGAGAAGTGGGGTGATGCAACTTCCTGTTAAACATCATATGATCTCATATTTCATAATGGATGTACTGTAGATGTGTTCAGATAAGTCTAAGCTGATGTATGCGAATAAAATATAATGTTCATTTTCATAGCCTATAATGAATAAATATGGAGAAATATGATGCTTCAAGCATGAGATGTTGAAAAGATATTTAAAAAGTTATGTGGTTTTTGATGTCATTTTAATTTGAAATTGCACTTTTGCAGGAATAGATATTTGCTTGAATTTTGTGATACAGATGTTATGCAGGGGGGCACAGTGGCTTAGTGGTTAGCACGTTCGCCTCACACCTCCAGGGTTGGGGGTTCGATTCCCGCCTCTGTGTGTGGAGTTTGCATGTTCTCCCCGTGCCTCGGGGGTTTCCTCCGGGTACTCCGGTTTCCTCCCCCGGTCCAAAGACATGCATGGTAGGTTGATTGGCATCTCTGGAAAATTGTCTGTAGTGTGTGATTGCGTGAGTGAATGAGTGTGTGTGTGCCCTGCGATGGGTTGGCACTCCGTCCAGGGTGTATCCTGCCTTGATGCCCGATGACGCCTGAGATAGGCACAGGCTCCCCGTGACCCGAGGTACTTCGGATAAGAAAATGAGTGAGTGAGAGAGTGAGTGAGAGATGTTATGCAGTTTTTTTTTATCTGCAACATGCACGTGTTGTTGTAAACGACCTGTATTTAACTGTACTGTATATACACATTTATAGATGTAACATTAACAGGACACACGTGCCACCGAAATCTTGGGAGCTGGCTTTAAATTGTAAATTTGACTTTGTAGACTTCGACTTTACAGTCGTGTGATATTCTGCCATCTGTTTCAGTTGCATGTGATACAGAATATGTTTTAAAGCACGAAAGCAGTGTCATTTTTTTTAACCGTGTTGCCTGTCACCATATTGAAAACCTAGCAGTGCAGTGAGACATATCCAACCTCGGTTCTCTTCATAAATTGAAAAATTCAAATGTAGACCATGACAGACATGACACCATTCTCCTGTCTAAATCCCTGTATGTGTGTGGATCGCCTCGATTTCCAAAGCTCTGAAACTCTAATGGAGAAAGTCTTCAGTGCTCAGCCTGTCTGTCTTTCTGTCTGTCTGTTTCAGTGTGCATCTGTCTGGTTCTCTCTTAAATCCCTGTGTTGCCCCGTCAGTGTTTACACCATAGATCATGACAGACTGCAAACTACAGCTAGTATTAAAAATGCAAATGTAGATTGCTGGCTCTCCTCGTTCACACATTAAATATTGAGTTTTGCTGCCCTTCTGGAGTGGCACACAGAATTACTATGAGGACAGAGGTGGACATTGTGTCTATGCGCTGTGCCAAAATTTGTGCTGTTGGAACTTCGATGAGTTTCTTTTGTGATCTGTGCTTGTAATTAATAGGGTTATAGTGCAGATGCTCCCACATATGAGCAGCGTCTCCCAGGTGGATGGGCTACATTATACGCAGTATGATGTATGCATATGATGTACTGTGTGCTCGTGCGTCGGTGTGGTGCAACCAGCTGGTGCATTAGCTCCTCTGCATCATACCTCAGTATGAACAGAGTCACGGCTCTCTGCACCATGATGCGTCACAGCTCGGTATGAATAAGGATGTCATCCTATAGACACCTGCTGAAACCCAGCTTCACATGTACATACATCATAACATTATCAAATCTGTGTGTGATTTCCAAACTCCATGAGGACTAAAGAGAGGAAACAATGATAAAGGAAATACATGAAAGACACACAGAATTCATCAGATTTTTGTGGATAGAACTGTTAGGCTATAGTCTTTTTTTAAAAGTGATGCTATAGGTGTACATATTTATATCTGTTCAGAATTTCAGTTTATACTGTGACACATGACTTATTCATAGGGCTACATGATATCTGCAAAAGTCCTACATGGCGACTGACCTAAATAAATCTACTTAAACATACAGTATCTTGAGGTTAATTTAAACATACATATGCTGTCTATGGCTGTGTTTCAATCAGCTGCCTAGTTCCCTAGGTTGTGAATCGATTTTGGCAGATTTAATGCATGAATATGACTCGGGTCATGTTTATAAAAGGTATATAACACATAATAGAATATTAGGGCTTGCCATCACAGGCTATTGACCCAGATACTAAGAAATAAAGACAAATAAACAAGAACTCCATTGAAACCGTGTACATAAGAATGAAAGATTATGAATCTGACTTTAATAAGCCATGTGTACATGATGGAGTCATTATAAACATGACATTAATAAGCCATGTACACATGAACAAGACATTATAAACATGACATTATGAAGCCACATAAAAATGAACCTGGCATTATGAACCTTTCATTATAAAGTCATATAAGCATCAAGCTGGCATTATAAATCTAACATCATGAATTTGTATCAACATGAAGACATAATGATGCCTTATACTATACACATGCAAATGTATTATAACTACCATGTATCTAAAACATTATATCGCATATTCTATATGTTATACATGCATTTAGATAGAGATTTATAGATTTATAGTTTTTTCTGGGAGGAAATTCCAGCAACCATTAGCAACATACAGAAAAACAAGACTATCTCAGTGCAAAGAACAACATACAAGACTGTAATAAATAAAATGTGGACCATGTAAGTTTAAAACCTATGTATTTTTATATAATTAGAATTTATAATGCATTACGAATACATGGTTTATAGTAAATATTACAGTTAGACTTTAAACTAGCTGACTTAAGTAGATGTTTCTGTTTTTCTAGATGTTATTTTCTCTTAATTATTTTTCTTATAACTTTTTTGGTGCTATTGGAATGTTGAAATGCAGTCTTTATGAACTGATTCCTATCAGATTAACCATAAAGCTTTACAGTTTAAAATTTTTCCAGGCATGACAAGTGTATGTAAGAGTCATGTAGCTCTATGAACACTACCCTTAAAAAAAAAAAAAAAAACCAAGCTAATCGTCTAATATTAGCTGATTACTTTCCTTCTTTGAAAATTTGCTCTGTATTTGACAAACATTTGGAAGGAACCATTTATAAATTTAAAAAGCTGATCTATGTCCAGCGTATTGACTCTGATGATTAGATCGTGTTGTCGAAATATATGAGATTTTGGATCCTCATTATTTTGTTCATTACCATTACATTCTGGTGCAGTGTTTATTTCAAGCAGAATATTTTCAGGGTCATCTTCCTAACTGATAGCTGAAGAACTAATGCACTGTTAAAAAGAGCAGCTGCTGTGTCATCTCACCACGTCACTCCCTAAACTCTTGTATTCAGCATAAATGCTTTAAAAGCTGTGTGATTGAGCAGGGAAGCATTTTCTTTCCCCTTCTTTTTTTTCACAAAGGCTCCCTGCCATTTAAGACAAAGCTGGGAGACAAATGTCGAGCATGAGAAACATCTGTTGGCAGTGGGAGTCGACTACAACACTGCAGAAATTCCCAGCTGCTTCTTCTCATCCATTTTGCCACCTGTGCTGTTTTAATGCATAATGCAGTGCTAAAGAGCATGTCCCTCTGCCCTCTCAGTCTCATTACGAGCTTCTTTACTCGTCTTTCATAAGCGGTTATTGTCTGTGTGGTCCTTTAGCACAGATTTAGCAGCCTACTCAGTGTTCTGAGCCTACTAAAGCTAGTATGTAAAAAGGCTTAATGCATGGAAATTGCACAGTGATGGCGACACTATATTGTCATGTTCTAGTCAAAAAGGTGCAAATTGCTTAATCAATATAGTATGTTAATTCACCCGATTGAACGCCTTTGTATCTCCAGCCATTACCACTGTTTCAAAACTAATGGACAACCAATTAGTGTAGTATCAAGTGTGAACATGTGTGGTGTTTTAGTGAACATGAGAGTGCAATATGTCAGAGCAGAGTGGCAGTATCCAGCGGCACTCTGCCATCAGCAATTATAGTTTAATCGCTCGGTCAATACTGGCAAGGCCAAATCAGAATCACTCAGATGCAATGTTCACTATGAAAAGAATTCAAGTATCCTTTCAATTGTCAGTGATCACGGATTTTCTAAATGTTAATACCTTTCCCCTCAAGATTTCCTCAAACGCCAGAATGACATTGCTGGATTACAATAGTGAGGCATGAAATGGCTTGAGACAGCTAATTCTAAGCTGTGTTTCTTTATGTTCTTTGAGAGGGATCAGCACTGAATATTTGAATAGATGCAGCAGTGTTTATTGGGATGAACAGACGTCAGATGAATGCCTATTATTTTCCACCGACTTGTTAACTGGACGCTTGGTATAGCTTAAAATGTCACTTTTACAATTATTTCATAACACAACTTGCCAACTTTAGTGACTTTATAAACCCTTAAACTTTATCCAAAATTAAAACCAACCTGAAGTCAAATCTAGCACGATTTTGAGCAGATGTTAGTGACTTTCCCGTGCTTGTTTGAGTCAATGACCAATAACAGTGAACACCTTCTCAATGACATATCACAGGCCACCAAGGTTTCCAATGATGAATCACTGATCAACAATGGTTTTGACGAGCAATCATGGATCACCATTGTTTCTAACAACTAATCATGGATTACCACTGTTTCTCAAAGGCAAACCACAGATCGTCATTGTTTCTATATCATTAATTATGGCTAAAAACTGCTCACCAGTGTTTCTAGAAGACCTTCCACAGCTCACCAACATTCCCGAGGACTAATCACTGCTCCTCATTGTTCCCAACCACCAATCCTTGATCACCATTCCTCCCAATGACCAATTACTGACCAGCGTTCTGTTGAATGACCAGTTACTGGTTACCATTTTTCCCAATGACCAATTACTAATCACCATTGTTCCTGATGACCAATTACTGATCAGCATTTGTCCCAATGACCAATTACTGTACACTGTTTTTCCCAAAGTCTAATCACTGATCATAATTGTTCTCAACAACTAATCACTGAGGGGGGGCACGGTGGCTTAGTGGTTAGCACGTTTGCCTCACACCTCCAGGGTTGGGGGTTCGATTCCCGCCTCCACCTTGTGTGTGTGGAGTTTGCATGTTCTCCCCGTGCCTCGGGGGTTTCCTCCGGGTACTCCGGTTTCCTCCCCCGGTCCAAAGACATGCATGGTAGGTTGATTGGCATCTCTGGAAAATTGTCCGTAGAGTGTGATTGCGTGAGTGAATGAGAGTGTATGTGTGCCCTGCGATGGGTTGGCACTCCGTCCAGGGTGTATCCTGCCTTGATGCCCGATGACGCCTGAGATAGGCACAGGCTCCCCGTGACCCGAGGTAGTTCGGATAAGCGGTAGAAAATGAATGAATGAATGAACTAATCACTGATCACTATTTTTTTCACACAGAACGATCACTCAACATATTGTTTCCCAAAACCCAGTCAATCAACAACATTTTTTTCACCAACCAATCACTGATTACTATTGTTTGACCCAGTCATAATAAAACCTCATCCATTGTGATCATAACTACATAAAAATATGCTTCTATAATATGCAAATTAACACCATCATCAGGACAATACTAGCAACTTTCTGAGCATGCATTAGCTACTGATAAGCGTTGCAGATACTGGACATACATACAGTAGTATGCCATAAAATTGGTTCATGTACTCTCCATGCTCACACTTGGACTATTTCTGTCACTGCCATATCTGGAAAATGAGTTTTCCACTTTAAATATAGTTTCGGACATTGCTTTAGTCAGGATTAGAATTGACACTCAATCCTATTTAGTTAGTTTAGATGGCATCAATCTTATTCAGTTTATGACAGTGTGTGGGGGGCGTGTGACGAAGTGGAGGAGGGAAAGTGTGGACAAATTGCTTGCCATATTGCTGAAAAAGAAGTGAAAAGAAAAGAATGTTGTACAGTGAAACGTCTTCTCATGACATGATTAAACCTCCGTTATAAATAAAGCTGGTATTCTCTGTAATTTCAGTGATGTGAATGATTAAAAAAAGGTATTATTTGTTGCCTTTAATTCAAGTATTATTTTATTTCTAAATTCAGCTTTTAATATGAATCTCGGTGTTAATTATATTTGTTTATCATAATTTGCATGTTTGATCTAAATTACAAACTCCCACAGAACAAAATTTCAGATAACCATAAAGTTACTTTCACAAAAACACTTTCTTGATCTTTCTTATTTGTTCTCTTGTATATTTAATCAGATTCTGCTCATTAGTTCAGCTGTTTTAGCAGCGATGCAACACAATAAAGTCCCTGAATACCACTAGTTGACAAGATGACTTAATGGATTAAAAATAGATTTTAAAGCTAGATTTTAACTTTATCTAACTTATTTACTTACAAAGCTGGAGAAAGTGCAATTTTTAGACACAGGTGAGATGTACAAATAATTTAGTTGATAATTCAGTTACAAACTTCTATAACTAATGATGGAAGTGTTGAGTATAACCAACATAATGAAATATCTCATTAATGGCAATATGATGCTTTGACACATAAGATGAGGATTTGGAAGGTACTAACCAGAGCATACAAGGAACACCCCAAAAGACCTGTCATTTTGGAAATGCTTGAAGCCAGTAATCTAGCCAATCTAGACAATTTGTCACTTCATTCAAAGTCAGTCAGATCTTTTTGCTTGCTCAGTTTTCCTGCTTCCAACACATCAACTTAGAGAACTGATTGTTATAATGTATTTCACCCCTTGATAGGTGCCAGAGTAATGAGATTATGGTATTCTCTCTCTCTCTCTCTCTCTCTCTCTCTCTCTCTCTCTCTCTCTCTCTCTCTCTCTCTCACACACACACACACACGCACACACACACACACACCATGCATGAGGCTTGCAATAACAATTATTCAGCATCTACCTGAAAGAAAACTTTCATGCCAAGACATACTATAACTATTTACACTATTACATAAAATAGATAGACTTTTACAGATACAGAAAACTACATTAACTGTATTAGTTATTAATTGCATTAGTACTATTTTAAATATTTTCAACCCTTTCTGTCAACCTTAACACAAAGTTTTATTTCAATTTTAATGTATGGAGCCAAATCTACTCATTGCTGATTAATTACTCACTGATTACATTACTGTACTTACTTTGTCGTAAAAGTTCATTCATTTTATTGACCTGTAGTTGTATCATGTAATCTACAAACTTGAAGCACAACAGCAGCTGTGAAACTAATAGCAACATTAGTGCATGTTGTGCATTTGTGTGTGATAGTAGTCTAGGCAATGATTACTGTACACAGAATGTCCATGGACAGCCAAATGAAAGAGGATTGTTGCTCTCTAGTTAATTAAAGCAAAAGGCTTTCACACTTTTTCATCCAAGGAGGTCCTCACATGACTCTCTCGGCCCTATAAAAGGTCGGATATTTACTCAGGCAATGTAGAAATCATAATGCAGACCTGATATAGAACCATTAAGCAGAAGGTTGAAGGCACAGGCGTGGACATTTATGGTGACTGAAAGGCAGTGATTAGTCTGTGTTCATAGCCACAGCCGTTCTGGTGTTATGGTGCATAATATTGAAATATGGGTGTAAACTATAGATATTATTTTAATGCCTTATAAATTTTGGATATAATAAGTTTTGAACAAAGGACCCAATGGTGATTTACAGATAGAATGATATACATACTCATAACATGCTATAATGCATTCACAAGACAATATCAAGCCTATTGACCTTAACTTACAAATTTTATATTTGTGTTTGTACTCATATTTTCTGCCAGAATGAGTTTTATTTTATTTGTACATGCCCATCACCATAAAGTGAAAGAATACTCTCATGTTCAAAAGGTCAAGCTCACAGAGAGTTGAAGGCAAAATGAGCTACTACTACTATTACAATTCTACTACTACTACTACTACTACTACTACTACTACTAATAATAATAATAATAATAATAATAATAATAATAATAATAATAATAATAATAATAATAATAATAAGCAGTGTAACAGTATTACACTAATATTTAGAGCAAAATCATTGAGAAAAATTAAGGCAGAAATAAGGCAGAAGAGAAGAGAAGAGAAGAGAAGAGAAGAGAAGAGAAGAGAAGAGAAGAGAAGAGAAGAGAAGAGAAAAAAAAAGAGAAGTAAAGTAGTAAAGAAAAGAAAAGATTTTGGCATGAAAAATTAAATATAATGTATTCCTTGTCCTGCATTGTTGTTTATTCCTGGTCATATATTAAAACACATGCAATATATACTTCATGAAATTAGTTTAATAAACATTTACACTATTAGAAATACAACCTGTACTACAGTTATAAGGTCCTACGCTTTGATATTGGTGATATAATGTTTTATAAACAACGACTATCTTGCAATTCACAAAATGCTGTACTAATATTGCACTAAAATCCATTTAGATTTTTCATAGTTATAACAGGTATAAAATGACATAAATACTTTATAACATGTTAAAAAGTGGTACAAATGCTGTCCTGCTTTAACGGGGAGATGGTTTACTCTTTGTAACGGTCCAAAGTGATTAGAAGCTTCTGGAAACAAAATGGAGATGTTCAACGACCATGAACAATGAAGAGGATTCTCAAGTAGATGTAATAGCATTTTTGTCTTTATTTAATCTTGGGTTGTTTGCCTCTATGTGTTCACGCTAAATAGAACACTCGAGAAAAATGGAAAAAAGTTGAGAGCTTAGATTAAACAATGTACAAAAAGTGTGATTAAGCTGGAGAAAGTAATTGGTTTTCTTCATTTTCACTCTCTGCCAATAAGTAGAAAAAAGCTTGATGGCCTACCCACCCATGTAATGAGGTCCTTTAACCCGATTAATAGCCCTATTTGTAAGAAAATGTGCCTGTGCTTTTGTCATGTGTTCTGTGTGGCCATTATATGCCAGGAATAAAACACAATAGGTCTATAGGAAAAGTTTGGTGTGATGCAACCTGATGTAAATTGTTATTGTTAAAGAAAAGAAAAAAAAAAAAAGAATGAAATAATGTCATAAAATTATGTCTTTGTCGTTAAGTTTATATTATCACTTACAACTTAAACAGCTGTAAACAGTTGTTCCTTTTTTCAGAACTGAGAAACTAAAAAAACTGATAAATAACAGCTACTGCTAATTGTCAAGTTTAAATTGTACGACTGTCTGCTTATCAGTCCCCTTGACTGAGTTATTGCTAAAGAAATGATAAGACATTAGAACAAGCCCAAGCCCATGATTTAAATTACAGCTGGATCTGCTTTCAGAGCTGCTATTATACAAAATAAATCAATACCATTTGAGCAACCAGACGTGATAATTCACCAGCACTGTGTAGGAATTTGTATATATTACATTATTGTAAGGGGATTTGTATGTATTACGTTACTGTATAGGGTTTTGCATATTGTAGTTTGTTGAAGTCTATCTGATAATGTGTAAAGTGCATGTGGTAGCCTAGTAGTTAAGGTGTTGGGCTACCAATCAGAAGATTGGTAGTTCGATCCCAGGTCCACCAACCTGCCACCGTTGGGCCCCTGAGCAAGGCCTCTAACCCTCAATTGCTCAGTTGTATAAAAAATGAGATAACTTAAGTCGCTCTGGATAAAGGCATATGCCAAATGCTTGAAATGTAAAGTATATTGCACAGTATTGTGTATAGTCTATTGCGTAGTGTTGTGTATAGTCTATTGGTCTATTGGATAGAGCATTGTATATCGTTGTGCATAGTCTATTGTATGGTCTAAAGTACCGTATACAGTCTGACACTCTATGCTACATTTAATGACTGTTATACATTAAATGTCCTGGAGAAACTGTATTTTGTCCCTCACTCTAAACACACATGATGAGAAGGAATTACAACATAATTTACTTTGATTTAAATCAATAAAATCACTTTTGGAAAAAACAAAAAAGTTACATCTAGACCTCTGAAGCTTTTCTCAACAAGTCTACAACAGTGTTTTTCCCTATCAGTATTTTTCTCTATAGCATGCACATATTTCATCATTTCACTAAACCCCAAACAAATGCATCATGAAGTAAAGGAGTAATTTTCAGTACATCAATTAAAAAAGAAAAACTTTTTCAAAATTATTGACTGAAGAATAATGATTATGTACAACCATGTCCACAGCAGACCAATCAAAGATGGTGTTGGTTTCTCAGTCTTCTTTATACGCACTCCAAGTTATCAGGGACATACTGTATGCACCATGAGACTACCCATCATCTCCATTTCCAATGTGGCCAAAAAGGGAAATCCGGCTTTAATTTGGCTCCGTCTATCTGGAAAGGGATTGATTAGGACTGAGAGGTTGCAGCGCGAGAGCGCTATCCATCTCGGCTAAAGAGAGCAGTCAAATGCCATGGCCCAGCATGTTCAGAATGACATTCATTAGTACATCGCTTCTGCTGCCCTGCAAAGTTCACCCAAATGTCACTCAACCTGCATTTAAATAGGGGATGACTCTCCAGTTATAAACTACCATTCACACCCCTTTCTTGTTTCTGCCAACACTATCAATTCAGTATCAGCCTCCTGGGGCCATAATGTTGACTTTCAATCTTGTTCAGTCCTTCTGCAGTAATTAATTAATTTACATTCATTGTGGACTGCTAGACTGTCATGGCTGCCAACATTGATGATTTCATGAGGTGCTACATTGTCAGGATATAATCACAGGAAAAGGGTTGCTTTTACTATCTGTGTGTATGTGTGTGTGTGTGTGTGTGTGTGTGTTGGGGGGCTGAAGGACAGTCACCTTCTCAATTACCTGATTGGTGGTATGCACACAACGAAACTAGTCATACTAATATTCATCTTCATGCTTCACGCTAGCTGTTTGTGTGCAGAACGGTAGTATATATTACTGCGCAAAACAATATTATTTGATGCATATATATATATATATATATATATATATATATATATATATATATATATATATATATATATATATGCATCAAATAATATTGTTTTGCGCAGTAATTGCTCTTTAATGACGCTCATAAAAGGTCAGCATCAAACGAACGCTTCCCGTACACTGTTTAATCACGTTTTATTGGCTAAGAGCCAATACAGTGAGGATTATCCTATCACAATCATGCATTTTTCCAGGTTGATCTGATTTTATGAGGTAGGATTTTTGCTGTACTACTAGCATGTTACTTTAATCACTTTCAGTGGAAGTGTCGTAAAAGTATTTTATTCCCTACACCTATTAACATTATTAATATGGCACGACTGGTTGATGGTAAATCGTGCTTTTACTGCGGTCTGGCATCCAGCCAAAGTGCATGAGCATGTGCCACTTATCAGACTTATAACTGTACATATCATGCAATGATTTTTATTTAGCATATTTCATCATGCCCTCTAAAATTAGTTCTCTGGCTACACAACCGTCTTTGTAGATGCCCTACTTTATATTCATTAATACAATATGTCATTTTCCAAACTTATTTTCCGAATGATTTTTTTTCCATGATACTTTGTGGGTGTCAGGGGATCAAACTATTTCCTATCGTTAATTACTTGCACTCGGTGCAATTTTTAGGTTGAGTGAAGCCAGTATGGTTTGGAATGAACATGTAGGGCTCTCCAGTGACATGGGTTGATCTTGTGCATGGCGATTTATTCAACAGAAGGAAAGTTATGAGTGCACTTATTAAAACACAGCGTTCTAAATAGACCTCTGAGTTAGAAAACATTTCAATGACTCTTTAAAGGTGTATAAATATTCATAATGTTATCCAAGGGCTCTTCTTGGAACCCAACACCTTTTTTTTCTGCATAGAACCTAATGAAATTAGGGGTTCTTAAAAAAAGGTTCTAAGGATTTTATTTGAGGTTATTTGAGGGTTTTTTAGGAGTTCTAACACTCTCTAATAGAGAAACACTTAGTGTAAGAGTACTATAAGCTTCATGAAAACAAGAGTACTATAACAGTCATGAAAATATAATTTAATGTTCATTTTAAGATTTAATATATTAGGGTTTTATGTTGTTTATTGAGGGGGTCACGGTGGCTTAGTGGTTAGCACGTTTGCCTCACACCTCCAGGGTTGGGGGTTCAATTCCCGCCTCCGCTTTGTGTGTGTGGAGTTTGCATGTTCTCCCCGTGCCTCGGGGGTTTCCTCTGGGTACTCCGGTTTCCTCCCCCGGTCCAAAGACATGCATGGTAGGTTGATTGGCATCTCTGGAAAATTGTCCGTAGTGTGTGATTGCGTGAGTGAATGAGAGTGTGTGTGTGCCCTGCGATGGGTTGGCACTCCGTCCAGGGTGTATCCTGCCTTGATGCCCGATGACGCCTGAGATTGAGTGAGTGAGTGAGTGTTGTTTATTGTTCTAGATTTAACCTTTTTATTTAACCTTTGTTTCCGTGTCCTTATGAAGAACCCTTGCATAAACCCTTTAATAAAGATGCACAAAACAAGGCTTTGTAGTTGGCATATTTTGTTAAAAGAGTACATATTGCATGTTTTCCTTTGTTTTCCTTGTTCTTATTGTTTTATAACAATATTGTACTCCACCTGGAATATTTAAAACTTTTAAGCTCTATACTTTTAGTTATAAATGGTTAGAACCCAGAAGTGTAATTTGATGTTCTCCTTGGAGAAATCCAGTAACAATAACAGTGAACAGAACCCCATTAGGAAGCTAAGAACCGTTAATTATCCAGTCCTTCTTTTCTCAAGCTTGCATTAAACAGATAATATTTGTACGTTCAATACAGAGCTGATCATGCGAGAATGATCTTAACCGAGATCCTCCAGTCAGTCAGGAGACTCATTGATTCAGTGTGCCAGTAAAAAAATTGCGTGTGGTTTTCATGCTCCTGAATTGATTAGTTGTGGTGAGACCTAACACAGACAAAGATGGGGGATGAGAAATGATCTATAGACTGTATAAAACAATAAACCGAGCAGTACACAAGCCAGCAGCTAAATCTCTTTTCCACCTAAGCTCTGAAATGCTTCGATGCTGGAAGGAAATGGTCCATACTGACAAACTGAGTACTGCTAGTTAACCTTAAGTCTTAGTTTAACCAAAAACAAACTGCATCTCTGTCACTCAAACTAAAAAGCAGAAACAGTGGAGATTTCGTTCCTCCGGTGGAATATCTGTGTAAGCAGTTTAACTGAGCAATAAAACACAAGACATGCTGTTAAAGGAAAATAATCAGCGACTACAGTGATGTGATATGGCCAGATTTGAAGGAGAATTATTACTTCAACCTTAACATTTATTATGAAGCTAAGTCTGTAAATCTTAAAATGTTTTATTACTCTTAAAATTTAGAAATTTTAAATCTATTACTGAAGATTTGTATTCTTACTTAACTTAATTCTTACTTAATTATGTTGGCTTTGTAGAAGCCAACATTCTGTTTTTCTATTTAAGCTTAGACAAAAATTTATCAAGAGTAACTCCTCCTAGGGCTTTCAAGCCACATGCACCAAATTCAGATATGTTGTAGAGCCTGGTCTTAAGTTTGTTGGTATTACTTTTCTAAGTGATCCGAGTACCGGTACTTCTGGTACCGGCTCTCAAATTGGCCTTTTTTCCCCATAGACTCCCATTATAAACTTTGGAGGTTTATAACTCGGCAAGCTTTCGAACTATCTACACTAAACTCGGCCAGCTCCTTTAGGGTGATACTCTGAATAACGTTTTAAATTGGTGTACTGACTGGCCTTCCGGTTGTGCCGCAGCCCCGCCCCCAAAATATGCAAAATCAAAAAACTTTTTACAACACGGACATGTGACATATCAAAACACTCAGAACAGTGAGGGGAACTTCCTCACGGGTATTCTGATGACGTCACCAGACGTCACGTGATGTCATGTGAAAAAATTAGCACAACATTGGCATGTCATATATCAAAACACTCAGCCCAATGAGGGAAATTACCTCACGTGTATTCTGGTGATGTTAAATGACGTCACATGATGTCACGTGAAAATCAAAGATTAGCACAACATGGAGATGTAAACACTGCTAAAAGTAACACTGTCCCTTATGTCCACTCGCCTCCATAAAGCACTGGCCTTTGCGAATATTTGCTTCGTCAAAGCCAACATCAAAGTTTGAAGTACGAACTTTACAAATCTAGTTCTTACTTAATATTCTTTAACTATTTAAAAAAACATTTATTTTACATTTTGTTGCCATTGTATTTACCCGCTCTATCTATCTATCTATCTATCTATCTATCTATCTATCTATCTATCTATCTATCTATCTATCTATCTATCTATCGATGTTCTTGCAGAACATCTGTGAAACATCTGTAAAAAAGTTAATTCTTGTTATTACATTCAGTCCACTGTAAACACCAGACTCTCTTTCTTTCCTGTTTTGAAATGAATAAGACAAATAAAAGTCACTGATTCATGTCATGTAACAATGGAGATTCCTTCCATGACTGTTAAATAACCATCTCTTTACTGATGCTTTGGTGGCCTGAGAAACTAACATAATGTAACATAATGCAGTGCAAATGAAATGAATGCATGTTGTGCTAGCAGGAGAGATAAATGAGAGAGTTCCGTTTACATTCACATTTATGGCATAGCGCAGATGTTTTTATCTAGAATGGATTAAAGCGCTGCTTTGTAATCTATATCAAAAAACACATCCTCCACTTGCTAGCTCACTAGGTCAGAGACTAACAATCAGAAATCCCAGTTGGCGAGGTCAGTGCAGTATAAACAAAAACAAAAGACAAAGATTTAAAAAAAGATATCTAAACAAACAAAAAAGATGCTAATTCAAGGGTTTGGTGAAAAGACTCAGTAGGTCTTTAGGCTTTGTATAAAGACAGCCAGTAAATCTAATGTGGGCAGCTTACAGGAAGCTGGTTTAGCGAGCATAGCAATGGATGTTATGCTACAAATTATGTTGTCAGTGTATCCGCATACCTGTGTGTTTTTGTTGTCAATGTACAATAAATAATCTGACTACTGTGTGGTGCGGCATTTACTGATGACAGACACGATCTCTGAATATCTTTATACTGTAAATTACCTCCCATATTATGTTACGTTAAAGTACTGAATATGTGCCATATTTTCCTCTAGGATTCATTATGACTGTGTACACTGTTTTTTTTTCACTATGTCTGGGTAGCTGTGTTCTAATGGAAATAATATCTTTATCGACAGATGCTTAAGCAGTCTTTATGCACATGATAAACTTGAGGTTGGACTCTGTAGTGCTAGAATTACAACTCAGAGGTGTGTCAGACATTCAGAGAGCATTTAGACTCAATATGAATCCCAAATTTAAAAACTTTTGTTCTGTTATATAGTAGATTGTTTTCCATCTCTGATGAAGAGGATGAGCCAGCCTGCACAGCTTATTTGTTTATGTAGCATACAGAGATAGCAATTCGTCCATTTATATTTATAGCATACGCCCTTTTCCAGAGAGACTTGAATTTTTATACAACTGAGCAATTGAGGGTTAAGGGCCTTGCTCAAGGGCCAAGCAGTGGCAGCTTGGTGGACGTGGAATTTGAAATCACGACTTTCCCATCAGCAGTCTGAGGCCTAAACTACTAACCTAGCACATCCCATCCCAGCCCTGCTTTCTGATCATACAGATGTTTTAAAGCAGCTTATATGAACTATAGAGGATGAAATACTGCATTTATTTTTGGCTGAATTTATCTATAATGCTAATTTTTTTTTATATGTTTTTCTTGATTTTAACTGTTTTGGTAAGATTCTCTTAGATTTCTTTGGTAATGAAAACTTTATAGAAATGAGAATTTCCAAAGTTTTTCCTCTTAGGAAAAATACATAAACAGTAGATTGGTGAGGAGATGTCAGGAAGTTGGATCGTTGGGGTGAAACAGTTTTATATGGATGCTTGTGGGAATCTCTCTCTCTCTCTCTCTCTCTCTCTCTCTCTCTCTCTCTCTCTCTCTCACACACACACACACACACTGTCTTTGAGATTTATGGTGTAGTTGATGTTTCTGAGTGCTTGTTTTGGCTGCACTAGGCCAGTCTGATTTTGTGAGCAGGTGCTAGTGTTCACTGCTGGCATATGCACCATTGTTTAGTAATGAATGAAGCAGTTTGCTCCTGCCACTCTATTTCCGCTGCACCTCCACACAGCTGCTTTCAAATAGCTTTGATATACTAGCATTCACCTGGGAATGTGCCGCTGTTTTATTCCAGTGCTTTAGTGCATTCCTCGCATTACTCTACGTCCTCGCTCAGATGTCATATCAACAGATTAAAATGCAAATTAATATGGGCCGAGGTGGAGCTTAATTGTAGATAGAGTGATCAGTTATGTTCCAATTTGACCGAGCTTTCCAGATGAATTTCCCAAGAGAATTCATGTAGCGTTGCATATCTGGACCCAAAAGACAGCGTTTTTTAATCTCTCAGGTTTAAAATATTAGATAAATGTTCACAAATTGTGGCACAGAAAAGATTTTTTTTCTTTTAATGTACCAGCTTTAAATAAAACATGGCAGATATTCAGATGGAACCATATTTCAGGAAAACAACATCTTCTAATGGTCCATTAATCACACTGTGCATTAAAGTCTAAGACATACTACTGTAGCTATATCAATAAAGAATTTATACAGAATTTCTCTTTTCATTATTGATTTTTTTTTTCTTAGCTGATAGAAAGTAAAGAAAATCTAGAATCACAGTAAGCACAGCACAGTTAATTGAAAGTTAGATTGAACTTGAACGTAATACATTAACATTATAATGTAGTAGAAAAACAATTAGTTAAAAAGCAAAACAGACAAAGGAAGTAGCATTTATATGTGTTTATACTGTAGATATATATGTGTGAGATGAATACTAGAGGAAAAACACATGACATACTGGGCTGGCACCTGTATAACTACTTCCTAGACAGCAAATGAGTGATGGCCGAGTGCCTGACTACCTTCTCATCTGGCGTACACATGCGCACAAACTGACTGTGATGCAAAGATCCGAATTTGGCTGCTAGTCACAGTCACAAATCAAATTTAAGAAAACCATGTTATAGTCATGATATCAGTCAGAACGTGACAAAATACAGCATAAATGCATGAATAAGAGGGGGGTCACCTGTCTGAAAGTCTGTGTGCAAACAATCAAAATGTAATTAGATTAGACATTACTCTATGGAGCTGATCTTACGTTCACCGGAATATTCTTCATATTAATTAAGCAGTAAAACACTTGAAGGTGTGTTGTTATAGGAAAATAATCTTGAAGTGCTTTATTCCTCTTATACAGATATGTATATTATCAGTAAATATACTGTATATTTCTTGGTTACTGTTATGTATATATATATATATATGTGTGTGTGTGTATATATATATATGCAGTATATGCTGTGCATGTATGTACATAACAGTAACCAAGAAATATACAGTATATTTACTGATAATATAAATATCTCTATATCATTTATCTATACTTTTTAGCAATATTGTACAGGAAGCTGGTTTAGCGAGCATAGCAATGGATGTTATGCTACAAATTATGTTGTCAGTGAATCCACATACCTGTGTGTGTGTTTTTTGCCAATGTACAGTAAATTATCTGACTACTGTGTGGTGCAGCATTTACTGTACTGTACTGATGTCAGACACAATCTCTAAATATCTTTATAAATTACCTCCCATATTATGTTACGTTAAAGTACTGAATATGTGGCATATTTTCCTCTAGGCTTCTTTATTTTGCACTATGTCTGGGTAGGAGTGTTCTAATGTAGCACAAGAATATCTTTGTCTACAGTTGCTTATGCACATGACAATAAACTTGAGGTGTGTGTTTATACAACTAGCACATATCCCTATTCCACATATTCCTAGCACATACTATTTTTTTGCACACCATAACTTTATTAATTTGTTGTACATATATTTACATATTTACCTGCATTTGTTCCTTTGCACATGTTTCTAATATTTGCTCTTCTAGTAGATGCTAAATGTTTGCATTTTGTTGCTATGCACTTGTACTATGCAATGACAAAGTTGTATCTATCTATCTATGTATCTATCTATCTGTCTGTCCATCCGTCCATCCTTCCGTCCATCCATCCAGTCTATCTATCTATCTATCTATCTATCTATCTATCTATCTATCTATCTATCTATCTATCTATCTATCTATCTATCATGCCACACTGATATACAGTGCTTTTTAACCATTTAGAGTTACCTTTTAACAAATTAGTTCCAGCTGTCATTAAACACTTTTCTTGTCATTAAACACTTTTCTAATCAGTTTATTATTAGAATACTTAGATCTTCTGCCATATGGCTGTGACTATAGAAAAGCTGGTGTATTACAATGAGCTCTTTAATTCATTCCTTTGATTAGAGCTCCTGTCATATAAAATAAATTCACATCTCCCGACTGATCAGTTTGGAGAATTATAAATGTCATAGTAGAAAGCTAAGCTATGTTATTGTGTCTGCTGGTTTCTGAGGTGCTTTTTTTGTTCTATTTATTTATTTATTTTTTATATTTAGTCTTCATATTTCCCCGGATGATATTAAAGCTAATAAAAAAAGCCATCCTCGACAACAAAGTGCCTCTCAGAAGTCAAGCAAGTGAAATGAATGGCGTGGTTTCCTTTTTGAAAAACAAACCAATTTCCCTTAGGAACCTGCAAAAAACTGCACAGACAGCATGCACTACATATAGAGTGTGTATAAACATACACTTACTGATGTGTGGTATACACATATCTATTTATCTATTTATCTATTTATCTATCTGTCTGTCTATCTATCTATCTATCTATCTATCTATCTATCTATCTATCTGTCTGTCTGTCTGTCTGTCTGTCTGTCTGTCTGTCTATCTGTTTATTCATTTATAAATGTACAACACCTAAATAAACTTTTTTTCTCATTATAATTATAATTGTAAACATATTAGAATGTGTAATTAAGCAAATTAATACTAATTTGCCAATAAAGTATTCAGCACAATATAATTTTCATTATTATTATTATTATTATTATTATTATTATTATTATTATTATTACAGTCTTGCTCATGTCATATTGCTCGAATATAAGTTTAGGTAAACTTGTTTATTACAGCAGCTCCTTTTTCCTATGCAACAGTATAATAATGATGTCCTAATGGCTGTGCTTTTTCTCTTACACATGATGAGATAATGCACTTACAGCACAGTTCTAGACATTACTGTAGACCAGCATCTAGTTGCAATTAAGTTACTGTAAACCTTTTCGGAAGACAGATGAAGCATCACATGAAGGTGATATAAGACCTTACAACTGGTTATATAAATCATGTGACATATCTGTAGAAGAAGAAGAAGAATTTTGGTTACGATTTTGATGATAGTCAACAAGATACCAGGTTCATTGCAACCTTGACTAGGATAAAATGTTTACTGAAGTGAGTGAATGAGTGAATGAAAAAGATGTACTGAAGATTTCAGTTGATGATCCTATAAAGCTACAAAAAAATATTGGACTAAGACTCACTCGCTCTTCCGTCAGACAATTTCATCTAGATACCGTACATGTGAACTTAAAGTCTTGAGTTTTATTCTTAAAAACCATGACATTTAACTCATATTTAAAGCATACCTTTATGAAAAAGTGATGATTTCTGATCCCTTTGAGATTTAAAGAATGGGTTCCCTTTTGAGTCCTGTTCCTCTCACTGTTTCTTTTTTTTCCTTTCTCTCTTTCTCATGTCTCTCATGAGTTTTTTTTTTTTTCAACTCTTATTTCAGACTTTCTCAGGAATCTAAAACTATGTGTATTACTTTAATGCTGCCTTGTGAAAGTGTCTACTCTTAAAAGCACCGTACAAATAAAAATGAATCAAAGTTATTATATTGTTAAGAAGTCTTCTTCGCTCCACGAACCGGACATATGCGGTAAGTGGTAGGGTTTGACCTTGTTTCACTCACAGTAAGATGGATTTTATAACTGCTAGAAAAAGACACAAAGACAGGTCTTTGGTGAGTCATTGGAGTAATGAATCATGTAGCATTTCTCAAACCTTCCACCGAGTGCAGCATTCAGGCCTCATGGGTTTGCGCAGTGATGCACTTCACACTTTCACTGTGGAACGTGTTTAAGGGGAATCTGATCACTGGCAAGACTTTCCAGAGCCTGCGTTACACATCAAAGTTTTGGAGTCACACCACTGAAGAGTCACGATTGATTACATTGAAATGTCAGAGGCGATTTCTTCTAACTGGTCTGATGGACTGTAGGTGATTTTATTGCAAGGAAATGGAGGCTACGCTTCACAGTTGTACTATCACTGCAGTATCTCTGGCTCATGCCTGGTCTACTGCTCTGCAGAACGTTAACCTGTAACATCTGTATACACCCTGGGAATTCTTTCTCTATTTTTCTGTCTTTATCTGCCTCTCCTTGTGTATCCTATAACCTATACAGGCAGGGGGAAGGAATGTAGAGCAAAAGGAATAGATCTTGAGTCTCTCTCTCTCTCTCTCTCTCTCTCTCTCTCTCTCTCTCTCTTTCTCTCTCTCTCTCTCTCTCTCTCTCTCTCTCTCTCTCTCGCTCTCTCTCTCTCTTTTTGCTGTTTCGGATTTAAAGCAAAGTCTTGCTTGAAGTGTTGACATCTCTTTGTAGTGTGTGTTTGGTATTCAGAAGCCATCTGCACACACTGATATGAGTGAGAAGCCTTGAGCTGGGAAAAGGAAGTCAGTGCCAGATCTGCCTGACTATGCAGCTTCATCTATTTATAATGCTAGGGGAAAGTGCGTGTGTCCATGGGTCTGTGTGTCCGTGTGTGTGTCTCTGTGTGTGTGCATGCATATCCTGGTGTTACAGTAAATAATAATAATAATAATAATAATAATAATAATAATAATAATAATAATAATAATAGTAGAAATAATAATAATAATAGTAGTAGAAATAATAATAATAATAATAATAATAATAATAATAATAATAAGGTTACAGGTTCCATGTGACTAAACTCTCCTTAACACAGTTACCATTAGTGTAGACATAGTGTAGTTTTGTACATCCAACATGATTTGAGCATGTGTTTTAAAACCCCTGGATTAAAAAAAGAAGAAAGAACACCAAACACACACCTAAGTCAAGATTCAAACCAACAATGCTGGTGGAGGTCATGTGGTCATGTTACCACTGTATTATTTTAGCTTGTATACTTCGGTTGGCTAAAATTAATCGCACAATATCCTTATGAGATTTCACAGTGGTGTGCATTAATACTACGTGAACTGATAACGTTTCTCTACATCATTCAATATAGGAATATAAAGAAGATTGTTCAAATTAAGTTTAGTATAAATGATGAAATCGCGTTGTTTCGACACATAATATTTTTGTGTAAACTATGCATGATATTTTTTTTTCTTAAATCTAACTGACCACATATTCATTTCTTGTCATTTATTCATTTGAGTACATTTGCATATACACGAATGGATGAAAAAAAAAAAATACACTGTCTGGCATGACGTCTCAGGAATGGAATGGATGTTCCCTCTGCTGGTGTTTTGCTGATGGTGAGCAAACGCTGTCTAACACACTGCTCCCATACAGGTTCAATTGGTTAGAAGGTCATAGCATATCATTTACACCATTTTCACCCTCATCAAAAATTTCAATCAATCAGTGAAGTCATCCAAAAAAAAAAAACAACAACAAAAAAAAAAACATAAAACATAAAACTTCCATCAGGATAGAAATGTTTCATCAAGGTTAAAGGTGATCAGTCAGGAGAGCTATTGATTTGAAGTAACACTCTCTTTAATGGCCAAGTGGACCGAAATATACATTTATAATTCATATACAGTGGATATAAAAAGTCTACACGGTCCTGTTAAAATGGCAGGATTTTATGATGTTAAAAAATAAATAAATAAAAGATAAACCACTTCCGAGGTTTTCATCCTCAAGGTGAAATTATAATGAAGTGAAAACAATCAGAAACATTTCAGAAAAGTGGGCACACTCATCAGTGTAATTATTCTGATGAACTCCCAATTAAAATCATCTGTATCTGTAAGATTTTCCTCACATCTCACAAATCATGGTCCACTAAGAGTGACAATTCACTTGTTTAAAGATATCAATCAAGAATGGTGTATCATAGAAGTTCAGAAACATTACATTTACAATGGAACGCTGTAAACACGGTACAATTAACATCACCGAGAACAGGACATCCTTCCAATGTGTATAACAGAACAAGATAAAAACTTACCAGGGAGGATGTCATGAGGTATACAATATAAGAGAAAAATTTATGAGGTATAAAAGATCTGCCACAATGTATAAAAATTATAAAAAGGTATGTTTGGTGCAAAAAGAAAAAATAAAGTGAAGCATGGTGGTGGCAGCATCATGCTTTAGGGCTGCTTTTCTTTAGCCAGAACGTTGGCAGCGGTGGCTTAAGTGGTTAAGGCCCTGGGTAGTTGATCGGAGGATTGGGATTCAAGCAGCAGAACTGCTGAGCTGCCACTGCTGGGCCCTTTAGCAAGGCCCTTACCCCTCTCTTTGATCCAGGGGTGCTGTATCATGGCTGGCCCTGTGCTTTCACTGTGCTGTAATGTATATATGACAAAACAAAGGCTTTTATTTTATATAAACTGGCGTTTTATTAAGGTGGACTGAATTACTAATAGCTACAAATAGATTTTAGTGCCTTCAGATGTTTGCTAGTAATCTGAGGATGAAAAAGAAAATAAATTTTACCTTTAAGTATGACAAGGAATGGCTTAACCAAAAGAAGATCAATGAGCGAGCACTAACCGCAAAACCCAGACCTGAATCCAACTTAAACATCTGTGGGGTGAACTGAAGCAGGATGTGCTCACCTTTACAGTTTAATGGATCTAGAATATTTTTGCCAGAAAGGGTTTGGGAAATATTGCCAAGGCACATTGCGGGTGAAAAACGTTCTAACACCATGTATCTTGATTTCAATTTTTTTTTTTCCATCACAAAAACCTTCTATTTTAACAGAAGTACCTTATTATCCACTGCAATACTGTATACTGTATATTTATATTATAAAATCCTTAACATGGGGGCACAGTGGCTTAGTGGTTAGCACGTTCGCCTCACACCTCCAGGGTTGGGGGTTCAATTCCCGCCTCCGACTTGTGTTTATCTAGTTTGAATGTTCTCCCTGTGCCTCGGGGGTTTCCTCCGGGTACTCCGGTTTCCTCCCCCGGTCCAAAGACATGCATGGTAGGTTGATTGGCATCTCTGGAAAATTGTCCATTGTGTGATTGCGTGTGTCCAGTGTGTGATTGCGTGAGTGAATGAGTGTGTGTGTGCGCCCTGCGATGGGTTGGCACTCCGTCCAGGGTGTATCCTGCCTTGATGCCCGATGACACCTGAGATAGGCACAGGCTCCCCGTGACCCGAGGTAGTTCGGATAAGCGGTAGAAAGTGAGTGAGTGAGGGTGTGAGTGAGTGAATCCTTAACATATATAACTGCTGATCTTCTGTTCATGCTTATATAATGTGCTTTTGACTACAATTCCCAAACCCGTTTACCTCCTCTTGCCATCAAATAGATCAATTAAAAATGATTTTATAAAATAAACATTTCATGCAAGAAAAAAACATTTCCACTCAAACAGCGTGAGAAACTATTTTGTCATATAGTCATACAGTACCGTACACAGCAGATCATTTTGAGTACATCACTCACTTCATAGCATTTGTAATAGCCATATGTTAAAAGCTTTTGTGCAAATCCAAGCTTTTTGTGATTGCCTGCACTGCTCCAGTGCCATAATCTGAGCTGACTAAGTGAAGACTAAGTGTTTTCTTTTCCTCTCTGTACTGCTGTGCTTTGCATGCACAGAAATAGCGTGATGAGAAGCAGTCAGCATTCATGCACATCATATCTACAAATGATTCAGTCATCACTGCAAGCAGGGGTCAATACTAATACACACACACACACACACACACACACACACACACACACACAGTAGTAACTCCTTTAGAGCTCTGCAGTTTAGAGATAGAGGCTTGTTTCTCTAAACGGAGAGATTTGTGATATAAGATGTAAATGTCAGTAATGAAGAAGGGACAGTAAGGACAGTAGGACTGCTGCACTAAGGTGTATTATTAAATAAAAAGAAAGATGGACTGTTTGAAAAAGGGAAAAGTTTAATTAAATCACTTTTTCTTTTTTCTTTTTCTTTTTTTTGACCTTGTACGGCTCACGGGTGGAGAGTGACAGGTTTTGAAGGTTAGATAGATTGATTGCTGAAACACAAAGGTTATATATGGAGAATATATCATTCCATGAGATTTCTGGCTCGGGTATTTTTCTATGTCACTGCAGAAAAGTTTCCAATCATAGGAATCATAGGAATATTATAATATCCTGATTATTATTATTATTATTATGATTATTATTATTATTATTATTATTATTATTATTATTACTGTTTTTTTTTTTTATTTCTCTTTTTGTTTTGATGCATACACACATACATGAGGTATGTATATAAAAATTCTGGGTCCATTTGATGTGTCTGTGCTTCCCCACAGCAGACGTATCTCCTCAGCTCACACAGGCAGGGGATTTGGTGCAAGGCCTAATAAATATAGAAAAGGTCTCCCTCTCACATCTCTTTGAAGCCAGGCCGGTGTTTAGGAAAAGAAAAGCAAAACAGATTTCGCTTTATGAATGTTTAATGAGGCTGCCGCCGGGAGCCGGAGTTTGTAGCATGCACAATGAGGAACTTTCTTCTCGCCCATGTGAAGCGTAGAGGCTAAGCCCTGTTTAGATTCACAGCCCAAACATTCCAGCCACTTCAGCTGAAACACACAGAGGTCATTCAGAAGCTAAACATATCCCTCTTCTGTGCAGAGGCAGAGAATCATATTTTGAAGGACTGTAAATCTAATTTTTTTCCCCGTCCTTCTGTCAGTGAGATGAAATGGTGCTGCTCGTTTATTCAGCAGATGGAGCCAGAATGACCCCGGGCAAATCAGAATGTGCCAAGCCGCCACTTTTAATTTGGAAATATAAACAACTGTCTTGGCCAGCGGTGTACCTTTGACCCTTATTTAGCACAACCCTGAACCTTGTGCCGACGCTGATGGCCAGAGACAGACTTGCTGTACGGTCCATTTCCCAGGAAATAAAGACATCATCATTTACTCATCTTTTCTTCCTCTCGCCACCATGGCCAGAATCATTTTCATATTAATACGCTTTGCAGCACATCGGTAAGCAATGGAACAGAAAGACTATTAATGATCTCCCTCTTGTGTAATAAGGTTTAATTCTGTCAGAAACATAGCAGGCTTCCAAGAGATCCATACTCATTTCATCAACAACTGTTCTGCAGCAGGTTACTTTATAGATTGAATATTAAGGTCTTAGTGCTGATTTGACATCTAGACCGAGTTGTTCTGCATATAACTCAACTTTGTGAACACAACTTGGAGCCAACACAATATATTTCATCAGTTTCAATCATGAATAAAGTTTAAAGTGAAAATGGAGAACACTGATTTATATATTTTATTTTAAAAAATTCCATATTTACTGCTACTTACAGTATTGATTTCATTCACATTTCTATTAATATCCAAAAGGCTAAGGAACGGAAATCATGTCTTATTTAATATGATAAACACTTTATCAAACAATTATACATTTTCAGTTCTAAAAGTCACTGTTAACGGCTTGGAGGGGACATGGTGGCTTACTGCTTTAGTACATTTGCCTTGCTGTCAGAAAGCGGTGGTGTCTTTGTGATGAAATTCAGACCCAACCGCGAGGATAGATAAAAACATGATTTATTTTTGTATTTAAGTCCAAATAGAGTCCAAGAAAACAAAAAATAAAGATGACGAAGATTCCACGCTGCCCAAGGCAACATGGCCAGAATAAAAAGGAAGACAATTAGACACATGAGGAACAGGTGTGCTGAGGCGGGAAGGAGTTAGACAAGGACGGGGCAGACACGTGAACACGAAACGTAAACAAAAACACATGGAACAAGAGACAACTGCCGGAATGCGCCCTAATATCCGACAGGTAAAAAGTCCGGGCGTGATCCTGACGCTTGCACCTCCAGGTTGGGGAATTAATGATTCTTCTTTAATTAACCTTCTTCTACCCTGTGTGTGTGGAGGTTACCTATTCTCCCCATGTTTCAAGGGTTTTCTCCAGGAACTCTGGTTTCAGTCCAAAGACATGTCTGTAGTGTGTGAATGTGTATGTAAGTGTGTCTGGAGTTAAGTTGTGCCCAGCAGTAAGATGCACTAAGAACCTGTCCAGGACGTCCCCTGCCTTGTGGTCCGAGTCCCTTGGGATATATGCTCCAGGTTCCGTACAACCCTAAGTGGGAAAAGCAGTACAGAATGTCTACGATGTTGTTCTTTCCAACTTTCTTTTAGTTCATGTCTTATTATGTCTTTTACATATTCACCCATTTTCACCTACCTTAATGAATCACTTTAAAACTTTGTCCTCTGCCGTCTGCACACTGTGTTTTCTTTTTCTTTCTTTTATTTATATTTTCATTTTACTGTTTTCATGATGATGCAATGGTGCAAGAGCATTGCTGAAATTTTTAAAGCTGGGTTTTAATTACAACCTGAATTAATTAGGCTTATGTCTGTTTCACAATAGCTCTTAGACGTCCAACAAACAAAGTGTGACATTCACTATGTGTGGAAATCACACTTAGCTAGCAAGGTTTTAGAGATTTTTATTTTTAGCTAGTCTTCAAAGCTAAATTTGTTAAATCAACTGCTCACCCAACATGAGGTATGACTATAGAGTAAATAATATTACTAATAATATTAATAATACTGAAATATATATACACCGTGCATATCCAGATCTCCCTGTTTATATTCTGATGCCTTGACATAGAGATAGCAGGAGAACTCAAACAAAAAAAAAAAAGGAATATTATTTTAATAAAGCAATGTTTCACATTTCTCCTGAGGGACTCATAAATGTGATCCTATCGCTTATGATTTAAATTCTTGGGCCACAGTTAGGCCACATTCAGTGCTCGAAAAAAACAAGAACCGGTTTTATTTCAGCAGCTAAGAAAAACAATAATATTCAATCAAATTATTTTTTCTGAATAAGATTAGATCGTTGTTTACGAATAGAAATGATGTAACTGCATTTTATCTCAACACTTAAGGTCAGTGTTCGTAAACTCATCTTATCATAAACCCGCAGCTGTCTCAATGTCTGCTTTTGTCACGAGGAAGTTTTGTTGATATAATATTGCTGATGAATTGCATTATGATGCTTCATGAGCTGACTTGCTTCTAGTATCATTGATACAAGGTGTAGAGAAATGTAGAACTTATTAAACGCAGAGACAAAGATTAGTTTTGTCCCAGCGAACACACATGTACTGTAGTAGACACTGTAGAGAATCTTTTGGAAGTCACCTTGATTCAATTTTCTGCTTAACCTCGATTAGCAAAATAATGTCACATCATCATATAACCCTGATGTTAATAAAAAAAAAAGAGGTCAGCTGTCATTACCAAAAAAATGTCAGAACTCTTAAGCATATAACCTTAGGTCAAAAAAAACAAACAAACAGTTTATACAGTACCTTTTTAGTCTAAACCAATAACCAAAGGTCATGTACAGTAGGAATCAGTTTATTCTAAGCATTATCATAAAGCATTTATAATGACCATTATCCTGGAGTATATTTTATTACTGAAAGCAGAAGAAATAATACTGCTCGGAGGAACACAATAATGCAATTAAGCATTGCATCAGAGAAAGTGTTTTCTGGTAAAAGTATAAACGCAAATCCAAATCCTAACTGTGCTACACACGCTGATGGCCGGGAGCCAAGAAAGCAAAATATACCGGGTTTCTGACTGGGAAGGATGAAACACTGTTTCTCCTGTTAATCGCAGGGACACAAACATAGACTTACAGTATGTGGAAGAGGGCAGAATGCACTTTACTAAAAAAATGCACCCCTCACCCCAGACACCAAACTCTTTTTGGACTCCTTTATCATTTGTAATGTTGCTCCCATTTAAAACAGTTCGGCTCAAGCCCAGCCATTTTTAGGGTCATGATTGAGGACAATGTCCCGTCCAGAGACAAGCTGTTTCGTGTTGAGGTTTTGTTCAAACCGACCATCGAAAATACCCTCTCTAATGAATATGTTTTTTTTTCATTGGTTGTTGCGTTAAATCTTACCCATATACAATAGTTGTATTTTCTGATTGGTTATTGTGTAGCCTCTTTTTTTGATTGGCTGATAAGTGTCAGGCTCGACTAAGAACTCCAGGGGAGATTTGCTTGATTCCTGCCCGGTTCCATAGAGACAGCGGTGCGGACTGATACGTTTTGGGCGCTGCGGCTTATTAAATATATGATAAAGAGTCAAAAAGTTTTTTTGCATGAGAACTACGATGTGTGGCGGGAGAGCGTGAGAAAAGACCGAAATGCGTGACTGTCACTCTCAATGCGTGACACTTGACAGACCTGAGTTTTAAAGATTGAGGTTGGCTGTCTTGAGGTTTATAGGAAACATGTGTTGGTCAGATCATCGGGCAGAGCTGGCTGGTGCGACTGGGAGAAAATTCTTGGATCATTTTTAGTTTATATATATAGGTGATGGTCTCTAAATAAATACATTCTTCATTCATTATTCAGGACTGTATGCTTCACATATTGTTCTAAGCGCTCTCAACATTTAGTTAGTAGTACGACAGAGCCAACACGCCTCCGCATTTTATTGTGTACTGATACTGATACACAATTCACCTCCCAGGCTGGGTGTTTCTTTTTTTTTTTTTTTTTTTTTTGTAATGGACTACACTCACAAAGGGACACTTCATCCTCCATACCACCCACCCACACACGGAAGGATAGAAAAGCTTAGAGGAAGGGAGCGGGATCGAAAACAAGACAGAGAAAGAGAGAGAGAGAAAGAGAGAGTTAGTCCTGTTCGTGGGAGGAACCACTGCGTCTTTGTGGTGTGTATTGTGGGATGTGTCAGCACATCATTTCTTTAAGTGAGACACCTCTATGTGTCAGCACATCATTACTGCCCCTAATTTTTCTGTCAAACCAAGACACGTACACTTCAATCTGCATCAAAAGCGACAGAGTAGCAACCTCTGTGACCTCTGTGAATAGTTAAACCGCTTAACGTGTCTAACTTAAAACGTCGTAACGCTGTGATTACGGCATGCTGAACGATACGATATTCATATGCTAGTTTTTTTTCTAGATTTTGACAGTTTATCTTTCCTGGTATAGCTAATTCCATATTTTTCCAGTTTATTTTAATTTTAAATGTTATTATTTCATCTATTTTACAACAGAGTTCAAATCCTCATGTCGTACTGTGTATGGTTGTCTATGTGAGAAATCAATTTGAATTTCAATTAGATTTATTACCGAATGAAGGATTCGTTAAAAACAATAATAAAAACACAAATTCCACAGAAATGTTTGGTGTCTGGAAAATGAGTGAATTCATAAAAAATGCAACCGTTAGCAAATGGCTATGGTTTAAGAGGAATAAAACAATTTAAGACGTAATGTCTTTCATACATAAACAGATTCAGGAACTCAGCTCCAAGCTGCACGTCCTCTCACAGCACATCCTGAAATGTTGACCCAGCAAAGGTGAGTCATTCAGGTGAGTCTAATCTCTGGGTTTTTACATATACACAAGGCACAAGGCATCTTTTAACAGTCCTCCTGAAGGCCATGCCGGCAATACGTGTGTAGCTCACTTTAGTCATTTGCACGGTCAATTTGAATAATGTCTTTATTCTGAATAAAACGGTCTGTTCGAGCCATCATGACCACTTAGGTTGTGGTTATAACTTTACTTTCATTATTACCAAAATGGTGTGTAGCATTAAAGTCGGTTCAACAGAAATTGGATGAGGAGGAAGACCAGGAATTCCTCCAGAATCTTGGCCAAGTCGTGAACAAGAAATAGTGTTGAGTTTAAACAGACGCTTTGTCTCACTGCACACTCCAGAGCGTTTAAATCTTTTCAATCATTGCCAATTTTTATGCTGCATTTGTTCCCTGTAATGTCGATTCGATCAGGTCTTAGGTTCTTCATCAAGTTTGAGCAATAAACCTTACAGCCAAATTGAATCAAAAAACATTTTTTGAAATCAATGGAACATGTGAATATTTTCTAAGGGGCTTTTTACACCTGGTCACTTCATGCGTTTTCTGTGATCCGATAACTATTCGATCGGAAAAAAGACCAGGTCTAAATGCCCTCCGAAACGTTTTCGAGACGGATATAAATCCAATCGTTCAAACCACTTCAGGAGGTGGTCTGGGACGCATTTCAGATGAAACTGGACAGGTGTAAATGAATGTGGTTGTTCAAGCCACATACATCAGCGCTATACTGTATTCCTCCCAAAAGGAAGTACAGTACATCACTCGCAGGTGACTCACGAGTCGTGCATCGCTGTTATAGTAAGTAAATGCTGTTTTTTGTAGCATAACAAGTTATTTCGTCTTCTTTTTGATTGCATTCTGAAAACCGCATACACCAAAGCGTGTTCCATTTCAATTAACCCGGAAATGAGGTAAAATCTATTTGCATATTGGGCGGGAGTAGAAAGATCGGATTGATGTCCGATTCGCCAAGACACATTTATGTGGCCTAATGTAAATGGAAGAGTTTTAACAAATCAGATAGCTATCGGATCAGAGAAAACACATGAAGTGACCAGGTGTAAAAAGGCTGTATGTTGATCTTAAGCTATTTTTACTTTTCAGACCACATAGTAGGGAAGAATTTAGAATTGTGAATGCAGAACAAAACATTACCCAGGTTACTAAAGTCACAAAGCCATCAAAGTTACCTTCACTTTTACGGATTGGGGTTAAGTCGTTGAGTCTAGATGTCAGGAAGCGATCCTGCACTCAGAACCACCATGAATAGTTTAGCCATAGCAAATTGTATGATGGTGTTTTATTCATTTTTTCAAGAATGTTTTATTTATCAGGTTTTCACACTGTTTTCTATATGAGAATGAGGATCTTTATGAGAAAGTATTTAAAATTTACAGATCAGTAGATATCGACTTCAACTGTTTTAAAAATTGAAACACAGAAAAAAAACGATTCGGTTAAAATACGTTGATGTTAATATTAATATGAAATGCATCATAAAGGATTTATCACGTTCTTCTCGTTGTGAATTTTAAAAGGTTAGGCTTATAGAAATCTATAGGTTTTTGTGATTCCTACTAAAATGTTCATGATGTGCTGCTGATTTCATTTAGTGATTTTCTGAATTCTGTCATTTTTTCTTAAAATGAATTGATTTTATTTGATTTTGTAAATGCAATTAAATGTATTAATCAAATAAGCTATCCTAATTACCCAAGCATCTAATTGGGTTATTTTACTGTATGTAAGTACATGGAGAAGGAAAAGCAGATAGAAGACTAGGTGTGTGACGATGGACAGAGAAGATATAAAGAGATTTATTTGAAAAGAGATTTACTCTAAATGCAAAAAACATGCGCCAGTCAATAAAAGCTGTGTGTGATAAAGACAGTGTATGTGAGTCAAAACCTAAACACACACACACACACACACACACACACACACACACACACACACAAATTGTTGCTTTTGTCCTACTGAGAAACTCAAAGTTCTCTATTTCCTGTCTCCTTTATTCTGTAACTTTCACATTTCCTCCCCCGAGCATGTACGAGTGTTAAGCTGACCAGAGGGAGCTGGCACACAGGGGCTGAAGGCTGGGAGGCTTTTCAAGGAACAATTTGTGTTCATATCTCTCCTCCATCTTCACACCAAGGACACTGTGCGCTGGGGCTGGTGTTGCCATGGAGACTAGTCTCAGTTGCCGTGAGTACCAGCAAGACTGTAAGTGATGATAGTATTACATATGCTGCAAGACGTCAGGATTGACCCTTTGACCTTTCAAATCGACCCTTACAACCTTAGAAATAAAGCAAAAATAAGCTCCTGTGCATTTTGTCATGACATGTTTGACGTTTGTGTGGAAATAGTAATTAAGATGGTAATTAAGGGGAAATTGCTCCAACCTTTTTGAAAGAAAATTCCTATCAAAGCAAATGATGGACTGTGACCTGCATGCACAAGAAGAAATAAAGGAAAGAAAGAACAGAAGAACATTCTGAGATTAAACACTACATAGTTCTTACTTTTAACTTTTTTTTATTATTATTATTTCTGTGTTTATTGAGCATAGTCATTTTACTTTCTGTTATCACTCCCTTTTGTGCTAAAAGCACTTTTTTCCTTATTGAATGATGACAAGTTTGCAACCTCACATTTACACACCAGAAAATAAACACATTTCTGATTCCTAGGAGCATTTCTTTCCCCCAAAAGATGCCAAATTGATTTATTTATCTACGATCTAGTTGTAGTAATGATTTACCCACATGCTTTTGAGAGAAAAAAATATTATTTTAATAGGACTTATTTTCCTAGATGAAAGATAAGTAGTTTCGTCTGAGTCAAAAAAAAAATTGAGTCATTTTGTGTCGTTCTTTTAATATCTAAGTCTGAGGACAGAAAGTGACAATATGCCTGAAGCCGGCTGTATATTTGAAACATTTTGAATATGAAAAGAAAATGTCACGACTACGAAGAAAGGACTGCTGTATTGCCAAATAAAGCATTTATCATAGAACAACGTATAAAGGACAAACAGCTGGTCACATGCACAGGCTGGAGCTCGGAGTGAAAGAACAGCTAATTATAAGTAAGACTGTAATTAAACCCTAGAAACACTACATAATATATCCTTATTATGTACCTTGTGTGTTACCAAATGTATCATTAATTTTTCTAATTTGAGAAAGAACTAATCATCGGTCACTCTATTTCTGAGGCTGAGATCAGTCCAGCATGCTTCTGTGTGCATGTGTGTGTAAGCTGCTGCTGTCATTAGGGTTCTGAGGGCTACTCCACTGCTTGACTCCTGTCAGCACTTAGTGATGGCCTCGGAGCCGTGATTAATTACGATACGTGTGAGCCGAGGATTCAGAGATGTGCATGAGCTTGTTCAACCTTATGTCCTCTGATGACTTCCTGCATAAGCTTACCTCAAGCTGCGCTGTTTCATAAATGGGTTTATTGTGCTTGTTAATATGATTCCGCATTTACAGTATATACTGAGATGTTTTAAGGAAATATACAAACAGTTATTATTTTAATTATTTTAAATATATTCAGTTACAGGCTTAACATAGAAATATATCTGAAATAATTCAAATAATAACTGTTTGTATATTTATATGTTAAGCCTGTATTCATATTCAGTTACAGGCTTAACATATAAATATACAAACAGTTATTATTTTAATTATTTTAGATATATTTATATATCTAGAGATGTTAAGCCTGTAACTGAATATGAATACATTTTTCAGATAAAGTTTTTTAAGCATCTGCTGTACAGATATGAACCAGAGGAGACCTTTTATATTTTTATTTTATTGTTTTTTTTTTTTTTTGTTTTTTTTTTTTAACAAAGCTTTTCAATGCATCAAGTGTGCATTAGAACTAGGATGCCTTTGATTTATGGCATTTTTCTTTGAATTTCATCAAAGTCTGTGTCCAGAAGAGAGAGGATTGAGAGGTTGAGAGATGAGATGAGATGAGATGAGATGAGATGAGATGAGATGAGATGAGATGAGAACAATATCTGCTGTTGGAACATCCCTCTTATTCCCCAAAATCTCAAAACCTGACTTGTGAGCTGAGTGAAACCCTGCGAATAGCTTCATACCTTTCACTTCTCAATTTCTGGTTCTAATGCTATTCTCTCTAACACTGTTCGGCCACCCTCGCGTTTTCTATTAATGATACTGTTCCTTTAAATGCTATATGGAATGCAATAAAAAAATCAAGCAGGCAAGCGACAGATTTTTCATGTGGGTGCAAGCAAGCAGTCAGATATTAAGCTGGCAGGACAAACAAAGATCATATTATGTGATGCATTTACAGGGCTTATTTATGACATGCTCACAGCACACGAATTTATTTCTTTTTCTCAGTGTTTTCATGGCCTTCTGGTTTAGGGCATGAGTTCTTCAGGTTGAAATACAAACAGAGAAGCGGATAAGATTTTTTGAAGCACTAAACAGAAAATATGCATATCTCCTAATATGCACATACAATTTTTTGTATTTTTTATTACAATTGAAATGAAGTAGATCTGAGGTTTTTTTTTCACTTTTGTTAAACTATACATGCTTTACGTGATGGCACTGACCTTTCAGACGCAAGAGAAATGAATCTGTTCTTTAATGGTAACATGTTACATAACTGACCTCATTGCGTTCCTTTCAAAAGAGCTTTTTATGCCATCACAAACGTCCAACAGAAAACCTTCTGTAAAAATCTTAAACAGATTGAACTGAATTATTTTCTGTTCGAGTTACTGTCTCAAGCTGTGCTGCTGTCGCTGATGATTGTGTCAATGTGAAAATGTGCCAGACGATATTGCTTATATTTGTGTTTGCGTATTCAGTAATGAACAGTCTCTCCCTAAACGCCTCTCTGGATTTCAATTAATTCTGCTTTTCACAGTTTGAAAAGAGCGAAAATAGAACAAGATCTCATGTCTATTCAGAAAAAGACGATACATGGGCATTATGCCCATTTTGGAAGCATCCATTATAACGCTCTCCCATTACTGTTACAATTAACATCACATACTGCTTATGTAACAATTCATTAGCCTAATAGTTAAGAGTTTAAAAACTTTCTGCATCTCTGTTTCATTAGCATGACCATTTGTTTGTCATTTCTTCCAGCTGTAATGTAAACCTGTAATGTGTATTATTGGAAAAGCAGATTTTGTTTGTGTGCCTACATTCTCCTCATTTCAAAACCACTTATGAATCACACTCAGAGGGGGAGGCAAATGAAAAAATGAAAGCGTGCTTCCTGTAATTACCTTCATTGCACTCCAGCATTCTCCCTTAATACCTACACACACAGTGTGCGTGCTTGTGTAGGTTAGTGTTTGTGTGTGTTCGTGTTTGTGTGCATTCTGTACAAGTTGAACGAGTAACTTTCGGATGTTCGTTAAAATACTGACGGCTAAAATCAAATTTGAAAAATAACCTAATAGCGCAGTGCAGTGTTATGCAATCTATTCTGCTTAATATGTTATTGTTTAATAATTAAAGAATTACTTGCTGTAGCAATACATTATCATTAAGATTTGGGGCTTTACAAAGCAAAAAATCATGACTGCTATTACATTTATAGCTTCACAGTTTAGCAATCCATCCATCCATCCATTCATTCAACCATCCATCCATAGGTCCATTCATCCATCCAATCATCCATGTGGTAGCTCCATGACGTGTTAGCGCAGTGTTTAAGGCACCGGACTACAGACTGGTAGGTTGTGAGTTAAAACCCCAGATTCACCAAGCTGCCACTGGTGGGCCCTGTGTAAAGACCCTAATGCTCAGTTGTATAAAATGAGATAAAAATCATATGTCGGTCTGGAAAAGGGTGCCATAAATGTAAATCTATCAATTTCCTGAACCAATTTTCCTTTTATGGGTTGCAGAGAGCCTTTCCTTGGGGACATAGGGCACAAAGCAGCTAACTACCTAAACAGGATACTAACCCATCACTTTACAATTTAGAAATACCATTTAGACTACATAACTGGGAGAGGAAACCAGAGTACCCAGAGAAACCCCAAAACACCCCCAGAACCTGCAGACTCCATGAATGCAGGTTGGAGGCAGGAATCAAATCTCAACTCAGAAGTTTTTGAGTGTTTGAGGCAAATGTTTTAACCAATAATCCAATGTGCCTTCAGTTCAACAATAAAACAAATACTCTGAAACTTCATTGATGTAAAACCAAAATCCATGAAGACTGTTTCTTTTGTTTATTGCTGTTTAATTTTTACAGTGGAAACTAGTTGTACGATGAACCTCAGGTCCACAGCTTTCAAACAAGACCTTTTGACCAATCACACATTTTGTGCCTTAACCTGTGCTGAAAGAAAAGTGAATCTTTAATATATTTTTTATACTATTAAATCCAGGAAACAAATAAGCCTTCAAAAGCAACTAAATTGTACTGTACTGTATGATCAAGGCCTTTGAAAACACAAAAGTCAAGGTCACTCGCGAACGTGATGTAATTCAGTAGAGCAGAAAGAAAACAAGAGAGCTGCTAGGAATTCAATCAATTAGACACCTCTAATCACCATTTCAGAGTTCGACCATAGGAGGCTGGAGAAGGCTTAGCTATATTCATTGAACTCATTTCATGTAGTTCTTCCCTGGTTGCTCATGCAGAAAAAGAAAATGTGGATTTATTTTTTTTTTTTGGTCTGGATTTTTACTGCCCTGACTAGCAAATGTAATTGAACTCTCTGGCGCAAAATCGTGATAAATTTACTACGCATAAATACAAAAAAATCTGCTGCTGGAAGGCCGTATAAAATGGTGCCAAACTCTCAGTTGTCCAATCAAGTAAAAAATAAATGTCAGGCACAAATTATATATGCAATAAAACAATAATTGGTTAGCTTCATAAGTAGCTCCAATGTTTGAATTTTGCTAACAGCTACTGATTTACACCATGCCTCTCCTAAAGCCCAGAAATTACTAATCTGTTCTTTTTTTTTCTTTCTTTTTACAGTAAGTGTAGTGCTGAGCCCCGAGTCCCAAAAGTATGAAAGGCAAATTTGTCATCTAGACAATTTGAACAGTAAACGCGCAATAAAAGTTCATTTAGAGATGGCTTGCTCTAAAAGCATAAACACTTATTATGAAAGAAGAGTATTTGCATTGCTTTGGTACAACAAATAGCATTTATTTTATTGTTATACAAAGCTCTGTTGAATTCTTTAGACTTATTGGATAGTAGGTGTTGATTAATATCCTAAAGCACCAGCTCTGACAGTTGCTGCCAACTTTAATCCAAATTTCATAATTATTTCATTATGCTTCTTCTAATATATTAAAGTTTTTATAGTAACAGTTGGTGTGTATATTAGAGGAATTTTAAGGCTTATTAAACAACTTTTATTTTGCATTTTTGGAACAACAGTGTTGGCCCCATGCCCTTATTGTGACATGTTTTTTTTTGTTTCTCTACCTCCTTTTTGTACACTGGATTGTACACAGAATTGTTTTTAAGGGCCACAAGTGTCAGATAGGGGCCAAATTTTAATGACTGGGTCTGGGTCATCTCCATGTCTATTGAAATGTTCCTGGATCTGGACTCAGAAGAAAACCCATCCTCATCTGAGACACTGGATATTGTGTTTATAAATCATGTCCATTCTAAAACTGTACTATTAGGACAAAAAAGTACAATTGCTTAACGGGTAAATTAATTCTAGTTACAACTTAACAAGTCTAATTTTGTTGAAGTTATCAAATGTTTACTGATAGAGAAACTGTTGTGACAATAGCGGTCCGAAACCATCTTCATGATTTTTAAGCGGTACTATCACCTTTAATCCCATGTATCTCCAGGCTGTACATGTGGTCTACCTTCTGCAGCAGCGGGCAGAGTCGAAGTGATGAGAAATCCATTCAGAAGTAGGGCATCAGGATGAGTCAGGCAGGTCTGAAATCACAACGGATCAGAATCATATTTTCTTCATGAATCCTTTGAGCTTTTGTACTGAAACAGTGTATATAGTGTCTGGTATGGGTACTACATTCTCTCAAACTACAAGACCAAAAAAGCAGATTGTGAGAATGGCTCAGAAGCACATCAGAGGTCTCTTTATCCACCATTGCCACTCCTACCACAAATGGGATGCACTTATTTCCAGGGATTTCAGAACAGCGTAACAGATATTGTGTCATCGGGTAGACGTAGCCTATTTGATAATCTAATCCTAACCCTAACCCTAACCGTAGTTTTTGGTTGTTTATTTGTTTTCGAAAATAGCTTAACTAAGATAATAAAGCATAATAGATATAAAATATAAAATCTACCTGTATGACTGTTTTGTCCTTCATTATCCAACGTAGCTATGCTCTTTTTTTTTTTGAAAGCGGGCATTTTTCCTCCAGAGACCTCCAGAAATGCCCACTTTACGTCGTGGTGACAAAACCCTGGAATTTAGTGCATGCCTACCACAAATACTGCATCTGCAAGACCATTAGTGCAGTAGATCCTCCTTCCCACCACTTTCCTAGTCTCTGCACACTCCTGTCATCTGGTAGAAGGTGTCAGAACATCCATATCACCAGCACTAGCTCCCTGAGGCAGTACTCAACACAATGCTGCAGCACAACACCCACTTGGATTAATCAAACCTTTCTCAGCACCCACTATTGTTTAACCATCACCGCACATACTGTATGCACTTTATAAAGCTCTTTGTTCATAAAGGACCATTTTTTTTACTTGCTGTTACTTTTTACTTGATCTTGCTGCTGCACTTTGTATTCAACACTGTTCTGTTGTCTTGTTTATACCTGTACCTTTGTTTATACCTTGCACTGTCCTGTGTACTTACTGCCTTGTGAATTTATTGTACATTGTCACAGGTGTCTCATACTGTCATGTATTTGACATTGTGAAATACTGACATGTATTTGCACATTATGCTGCTCATTGTGTGATTCATTCCAATGTCCAATGTATAGGACAAAGGTGTAACACTCTGCAACTATTTGTACCTGTATCTGTATTTGTTTAAGGCTCCATACTGTATATATATATATATATATATATATATATATATATATATATATATATATATATATATATATATATATATATATATTTGGAATTAAATTGGAACTGATTTTATTTGGAAACCCCAGCAGACATACAGTATATGACACATGCCCTGTGCAGAAGCACATGGCCTGCGTGGGCTATATGGAGAACTGGGTCTGTAAATAAATCAGAAATGTCTGTACACCACTGTTAAACTCCCATGAAGAGGAGGAATGCATCTCCCTTGTCCTATACCTAAATATATTGGGCCCTGTGTGTGGTTCTGAGATGTAGCTGGGGTGACAATTTTACTGGAACTTGATAACCCTGCCTAGGAGCTTTATCCTTAACACCCACCGTTAAAGCTAAAAGATGAACAAAGGTTTAGTTTCATCATGCAAGATTCCAGTCCTAGGTGCACACACATAGCCTTAGCATGTCACACCTTGTGTACATACTGTTCATATCTATATTTAAATCAGTCTAAAACATTATCAGATCCAAATAACCTCACTCTCTTACATTACATCAAGAAGTTCTACTAAAGCTCACTGGACTTAAATAAATAGAAGAAATGTTGTACTCTTTCCTGATGCTAAAGATTTCCTGAAGATCAAGAACCACCACACTCTGATTATTCCTTTCTTACTTGATGTTGTGTACATGGTGAGTTTACTGGTGAATAAAAACACTGGATTATTCCATAATAGCCTCTAAACAGATTGAGAAAAACTGTGATGGAGAATTTCATTTGGTTTCCGACAAGCAATTAGGTGGAACTAATAGTGTTATTTTCGAACAGTTTTATGGTTTTGTGTAGAGGGAAATGCTTCTGATGTCCAATTGTTTAAATAAAATAAAATAGTGGGATTGTGAGGTACAGAAGATTGTTGTAATAGAAAATGATAGGGGGAAAAAACTGTGGCTAGTTTGGTTTTATTGCAAATGGACATCTTGAATTTGTATGAGGAAGAATCATGAACTGTAGATTCCAACATATTTAACAGGAAATGTTCTATGTTTAAAATGTAAGTCTCTAATCTTGCCATCTCCTGTGCATAAATATTCAAGAAATCATTAAGTTGATGTTTGCTTGAAGAAAGTCTTGAGGCATGCAATGAGTCAGCGAGTCCAATCTCTTTACCTCATAGTGTATAGTTGTTCTCTTGCTGGTTCTACATGCTACAGTATAAAATTATTCTTCTCTGTCCTATTGCTTTTGTGTATTTGTGTCCTGTGTATTTATATTTAAGTGCAGTCAGTTTATTAGGAACAGCTAACAACATTAGAACAAACCAAGAATACAAAACAGGCGCAGGTCTGTTGATGTACAGGTCAAAACAGGCTCTGCAAAAATCATGGACAAAGGAAGAAGGCTTAGTTAAATCACCAACACTAATGATCTGAACATATACTTAAACTGGAATAAAGTTGTTATTAAACAGTGCTAAACAGAACACAATGATTAAACACATTCATTCATCTTCTACCGCTTATCCGAACTACCTCAGGTCACGGGGAGCCTGTGCCTATCTCAGGCGTCATCGGGCATCAAGGCAGGATACACCCTGGAAGGAGTGCCAACGCATCGCAGGGCACACACACACTCTCATTCACTCACGCAATCACACACTATGGACAATTTTCCAGAGATGCCAATCAACCTACCATGCATGTCTTTGGACCGGGGGAGGAAACCGGAGTACCAGGAGGAAACCCCCGAGGCACGGGGAGAACATGCAAACTCCACACACACAAGGCGGAGGCGGGAATCGAACCCCCAACCCTGGAGGTGTGAGGCGAACGTGCTAACCACTAAGCCACCGTGCCCCCTGATTAAACACAGATGAACACAATTAGAAGGATGTTGACTGGGAACGAAGAACCTCAGGTGATTGTTGGGAAGGTGAGTCAAGGGTAGCCATGTTAGTAGGTTGCAGTGAGCCAGTCTGTGTCCTCGGTGGATGGGACAGTTGATTTTAAATTGTGATACTGCATTTTACATTGACATTTTCAGCATTTGGCAGATGCCCTTATCCAGAGCGACTTACTGTACATTTATCTCATTTATACAGCAAAGCAATTGAGCGTTAAGGGCCTTGCTAATGGTCCCATGAGTGGCAGCTTAATACTGAGATAGCAATATCATATATTACTATGTTAATTATTCTGTGGAATAAAAATATTAATCAAGAAACAGAATCCATAATAATGAAACCCCTACAGATATATATTAATCTAGAAATTCTAATATATACTTTGTAAGATTGAATGTCTATTTTTGTTAGCGCGAATGTAGAATGAGAGAGATACTGTACTGTATGTGTGGATTCAAAATTGTGTTAGAATAATTCTGTGAATTTGGAGAGTGTCTGAAAAAAATAAAGCAGCCTGTCCTGAGACTATAATTGCTTTTGCTAGAGTTACTGGAAGTTATTCTGCTATTGGTTTTAATGTAGAGACGCACCGCCTCAATCAATAATAAACTGTGGGGAAATTGAATGGCTTGTTTCATTTGGACATTCCAAGGGTTTTAAGGTATATGTACTGTAATGTAGCTCTGGGTCACTGAGACGTTGTTGCTGTAAGATGAGTTCTTTGTATTAAGAAAATGTCAGATATTATATAATTTGCAGGACTCTTGTTTTCTACAAAGTTACTTATAGAGTTACTTATATTATTTTCCTGGGATTATCTTGGGAGTATTGCAGTTAGTAAGACAAAAGTACAAGCAGTGCAGTAGGGATACTTGAAGGAGAACAGTTTGTACATTAAAAAAAATACACATACTATGCATACAAAGGAAAAAGTGAGGAACAAGAGACAGTGTACTGTGTAATCTAGATTGGAAGGAAAAGACCAGAGAAGTGGTCACTAGCTTGAACCAGCAGACATGATGGAAAGCAGTTAAAATGGATATATTTGATGTCAGATATGAGAATATTGTTGTACTGTTTTTTTTCTCTACACATCCAAGCTTCTTTTGCTGCATATTCATGTCACTTTCACAATCTGGTTTCTCATCTATCCAATTAGCACTTTTCTTTCAACTTGAAATAATTAAAAATACTTTCAAAGTAATGAGTTCTGATTGACCTAATTTGGCCATTTGCCAGTTTTTATCCACCAGCAAGCTTTCACACAACTGCCACCAAATGGAAAGGGTAGGTCCTAGCACGTGCTTCAGAAACATGTGACAACAGCTGACTCATTTTTTCATCATATTGCTTATGTAGAATCACATGGCATCATTCATAGGAAACACACTCAGAGGAAATCTGCCCTCTTCTTCACTCTTAGTGTCACTAGTAACAGGGAGGCGAATGCATGCTATCCCTATTGGAGAGCACAGCCAGTTTTTACTCCCTTGACTCCTAGCCATAGATGGCTATATCATTTTTGGGATTCGAACTCAAGATCTTCCAAAGTTACGTCAAAAACGTACGTCTATATTCTTTGAATTAGAGTTCACTTTCTTTACCCAGGTATTAACAGCTCTTGTGATAAAGTACCATGGGACAATGTGTGTATGCAACATGCCAAACTAAGCAAACGAAGCTATATTAAGGTCTTTGGTTCACTGAAAAAAATGTCAAATACTGTATGTTGCAATAGGATGATGGTCCTTTACTTTATGTCAAGAGTGTCTCTTCAAAACACACAATTAAGGAACGTATACATGTCCTAGCAGGAGGCAAAATCCATGTGGGAAATCAAACCTGTCAGAATACTGGTACATGGAAAGAGCTCTTCCATGCATCTTCTAAACCTCTTCATGCTCAGCAGTCTGAAAATAACACAAACTAGTGATTTGTGTCTCTTCGTTAGCATTTGTTAATATATATTCCAACATTGATCCTATTCAAAAAAAGATCTGATTAGGATTGCACATGCATATCTTAAATCACAGTTGGGAAACCATTTGTTTATTTATTTATTTTTTTGTCTTTTTTTTTTCAACCACATTACATTTTTTGCAAATGGAATAATTGGATTCTTGGATCTTGGATCAATAAATAAACTGGCGCTGTGTCATTTTTGTATGTCACACCACATGTAAAACATATTTAGCTATTTGCATAACATACTGTTACCTCAGCACTGTGTCTTCTATTTTTATCCTCCGCTGCTTAGAGGAGCAACGGACCTGCACGTACATATGTGCTGCTAGTGTGGTTGAGAGGATCTCCCTTGCCATAGCATGACCCTGTTAACTCAGCTGAGCTCTGCAAATGATCATACAGGGCTCGAGTTGGATTTGCTCCATTCTCATCTTATTTCTCTATTGGGTCAAGTACTCCCTTGGCTAGAGCGCGTACTTCTCATATGTCAGAGCAGCATAGATTTCAAATCTCTTTGGGAGTTTATTGTTTCTGAAAATGGTGCTTCCTTAAACTGTGATTTGTCAAGAGTCCATATTGTGATCTCTGCTTTGTTCATTAGTCCCTTAAGACCTCACCTTTTGATCCTGCGCAAGAACTGATACGGGTATGTAGAAAAGCTACATTTACGCCAGTGAACGGAAAAGAATTGTGGGAGAATTTTATTGAAAGAATTTCAGCAGGATGTTTCTCACAGAGCATAGCAGGCCCTGGATAATATTAGGTTTCTTATTAGTGCTTGTGTCCTTGGCAGAGTAGATAAAAAAAAAAAGTCAAACTTTTCAAAAACAAATCACAGTGCAGCATTCCAGCTGCTCGGCTTTTACTCGGGAAGAGAAAATAGGGAGAGGAAGATTACATACATATATGTAAGACGACATGGTGAAGGTATGCTATGTTAGTGATTACCCTGCTCGCTTGTCCCTAACAGCTAGCTGTTTACAGAGGAGGTCCAATCTAAACCATGCTTCCACCTGCTACATGCACGCTTTACTGATAAGCTTGCCTTACATGCATTAGTGGCCCCATGACCACATTACCATGGAGTGACCTTGTGGTTAAACCTGGAGTTACCACCCAAGTTCACTCAATTCTGACACTGATACTTAATCGATTGACCAACAAGATGGACTTGCAGAGTTCCCTTTTATACCCAGTGCACACTGTGCAGACCTGCTTAGAGTAAATGTGGCCAGTCAATCCTCAGAACAGCTGTTCATGTGCCACAAAGGAAAGTAAAGGCACAAGGCAAAACTGACCAATTGGATAGTGGACTTCATCACCATCATCTGGCCAGTTAAAAATTTGGATGGCTCTATGTTTTAAAAAATGGCACTCTACAAGGTTTGTGTGCTCGTACGTAAAACCATGCTGCACAAAATAATGACCCTTTTTGGATTGGGGGTATTTTTATTTCAGTATCTTACACTTACTGTAGTGTTTCCAGGAAAGGCTCTGGATCCAGCAGTCTGATCAAGATAAAGTGGCTCCTGTAAGTAAGTGAGTGATTGAGTGAGTGAGTGAGTGCTTCATTGGGTTTAAGCTGCTGCTATTTGGATGTCACCATGTATCTTTTAAAGAGTTTTCTTTCTTCTGCCCAATCTTCACCATATACACATAAACTGCCCCACTGGGTGTTGGATGTGAAGATTCTGACTTATAAGTAGTCTGGAAGCTCAGTAGCATGCGTCTCTACATAGGGCTGCATCTCATTATGGCCGTTACTTAGAAGCATCCCACTATAGAAGGTTTGTGCTGCCACTACCTTGTCATCACCTTCTCTTATTTGAGCTCTATAGTTCTAATTAGTCTAAACGATGGATCTCAGACCAACTGTTCATCTGTCGTTAAGGAAAGACATGAGATGTGCTTTTGTCTAAGAAGAAACTGTCCCGGTGGTTGGTGGACATAGCATGGCACTCTAAAAGGAGTTTTTCCTCCTCATTGTCATTACTAATCAACCAATTAATACACAGTTCCATCTGCAAGTACAGTATACTGTATCTGATTTGGATGCTTTGCAATTGATAAGTCAGAACAATCACAATCAGAAGAAAAACAGCTGTAAAGGGAAACAAGCTCAGATCTCAACCTATGCAGAAATGTATTGTATTGGAGTGCCATATTAGGATAGGGGGAAAAAAACGAAAACTATCCAGTGCAATGGGTTTGCATGGCTAGATCTGGAGATTCATGTTTTAGTTAAGCCAAATAATACAGTACAACTTTACAGTAAGTCTCACATCACAGAAACAATTATTATTATTGTCAATACAGTATGTACTTCAAAATTGCTTTACGTGTTTAATTATAAAAATTGAAACTTTGGAAGGCAAACATCATACCATGTGCTCTTTGTGGAACATGCTTATAAAGTTAATTGTATTTCAAAGATGTTCCTCTAAAATTATATTCTTGACTTGGAAAATGTCTTTAATCCTCTATAGATTTACAGTACAATGCATGCGAACAATACTTCTGACAATGACGGTTCCTTTATGAATGCCTGTCTGTCTTTTTCAGTTAGATTGTTGGACAGAGATGAAATTATTGATCTTGAGCACTTTTGTCTGAACTTCTGCAGCAGACCAGAAATTATGCTTAAAGATTATTGAATTGTTCATTTTAACTCTTGCATTATGTCTGCGAGTTTGCAATTGTCTCTTCTGTGTCATGTCTCTCTGGAGGATATTTCAAGAAGTAGCTCATATGAATTTCAACAATGTCTGCCTTTTTCATAGCGACAAAGGAGACGGGTTCTATCGTGCAGACAGATGAGGTAGTTTAATACAGTAAAAACAGTGAGAGTAAAAAAAAAGGTTTTGATTTTGGTGGGATTGGAATTGAGACTATTGTCTGCGGCAGTTTAATGGAGAGGATTGCTTTAAAAAAGAAAGGAAATAAAATAAAAATGGCTTTAATTTGCTAGAATAAATGCTGATTGATCTGGTCTTATTATTATTATTGTTGTTGTTGTTGTTGTTGTTGTTGTTGTTCCTGTTCTGATGGTGCAGCAGGTAGTTTTACTGGCTAAACCCTGTGGAATTTCACATATACTCTCTATTGTGTCTTCATAGGTTTCCTCCAGGTTCTCTGTTTTCCCCTTTTATTATCCAAAAATATTGCGGTCACTGTTGTCATGAACACGGGATAAAACGGACCCAGATGCAGGATAGACAAATAGGGTTTAATAACAGAAAAACACGAAACATGACACATGAGACTAGAGACAGGACCAGGCAACAGTTGATTCTGCGCTGCACAATGCAACGCGGCACAGTTAAATACAAAAGATAACAAGACACGATTAGGAACAGGTGTGGAGACAGGGAGGGGCAGACGAAGGCGGGGCAGACACGTGACGAGGAACGTAAACAAAGGCACATGGCCCAAAGTCCAGGCTGAGTCCTGACAACTGTATTGCCTATGCTGAATTGGTTTACATATTGCTTAGGCTAAACTGCACCTGAGCATGAATAAGAGTTCTTATTATACCAGCACTGTAAAGACACTCTTCAGGAAAGAAACATATAGAATTGTTTAAAGTCTTCCATGACACCACACTGTTCCTGGAAATTAGCAACCGCAACCGTTGCTCCCTGTGCTCCGTCGGACAGCAGGGTTTCGAGTCTCTGATTACCGAGCCTTATATCCCCTGCCAATTTCAACGCGCGTTCCACTTGCTCATTATCACTTATTCTAATGCGAAGTATACATTCGGCACTAAGATATCACACCTGCTGCTATTCTCCAGATGCTCCATAAGACCCTGATTAGGTGTGTAGGTTGTGTTAAATGAGGGCTGGAAGTAAGCAAACCTCCTGAGGGATAATCATCCATGCATAAGACGCACCAATCCAGAAGTGATAAACTGCAAAAGAGAGTCTCCTTCTCTCTTTCTCACCCACTCGCTTACTTTACACAGAACTGAAACCGTTTTCATTTGTTTTATATCCTATGGTTAATCGCTTCCGGCAAGGAAACAACCACCCTGCTCACACACAGCCATCGTTTAGCCTTAATCAGATGTCGGTGACACTGCGGCTAGAAGCTGACTTTAGGTGACTCTTTTTGAACATACCTCCTGCATCACAGTTTTTCAATCAGTGCGTTTGGATTACACAGGGATCTTCCTAGCAGGTGGTAAAGCCCTGTGTTTTGCAGGAATAGCATCCTCTGGTGCATAAACCTCGCCTCCAACCATGTAATCTCTCCTGAGGACACTGCAGAGACATTTGATAGTAATTGCTTTCTGCTCCAACTTGTTCACAGAGCTTGTAAAAATAGGCTCACCAAACAACTTGCTCCAAAAAGAGAAACCCATCCCTTCTCCTTTCTGGCTTCAGTAGAGCCTCAGGGACTGTGCATATCTGGGCAGAACCTTGGATCAATATTTAATCTTCATGCACTTTATGTTCTTTAGTAAACAGATTTCAATGATGATTCTGTGAGAATTATTACATACAGCAACTTATTACTCACACCGAGTTTACCAGAGAGACGCGCAAACCGAGGCAAAGCAACATGTCAACAGATATTTTATAATAAGGTAGAAAATAATGTTATGTTTAAAAACTAGATTGTAAAAATGCTTCTTATTTTCCTTCTTTCTTTAAATGTGCTGTGTGCTTGTTCAGTTACAGTAGGATTTTTTTGTTTCCTGATCAAATAAACGGCACTAAGGTGACATTACAACCTCTTCAGCTTTGTGTTTGCATGCAAGGGCGCACGTCTTGCCACTTTGAGGATGTGATGGTGCCATGATCTGTTTTCGTATGCTGAATTGTTTGCTGACTAATTTGTAAGGTCGTGTTTGCTGGTGCTGACTGGAGCTTTATTCAAGCAGCTGTAGAGTATGCTGAGGCACATAGAAGAGAGCAAGTGGGAGAGAGGCACATTTTGTGATTTTTTAGCCTTTAGGGTTGAACAGAAACACACACACACACACACACACACACACATACACACACACACACCCAGCATGCTCTGCAGTTCTTTTTTCCTGTCTTATAGAAACCAGGAATGCCGACACACTTCAATGAAAGATATTGCAGCTGAAGGACAAAATCTGCAACTATGTTTATTTTTATGCTCTCTCTCTCTCTCTCTCTCTCTCTCTCTCTCTCTCTCTCTCTGCGTCACAGGTACAATGTACTGTCAAACCTCTTCTCGCCATCCGTTCTTTCCATTCTTCATCCCGCACACAGCTCCAGGGGTGCAGCATTGCAGTATTTAACTGAAAGTTTTGCTAGTGAGCAAAACTAAAAGTTGTGTTCTAATGGAGTTGTTGATGTCCAAAAGGGATGTGGTAGCCTAGGGGTTAAAGTGCCGGGCTACCCATCAGAAGGTTGTGAGTTTGGTTCCCATGTCCACCATGCTGCCACTGCTGGGCCCCTGAGCAAGGCCCTTAACCCTGAATTGCTCAGTTGTATAAAATAAGATAAAAATGTAAGTTGCTCTGGATAAAGGTGTCTGCTATATGCTGTTAATGTTAAAAGTAATAGCATAATAAATAAGAATGCTGTATATTCCTGTCATTTTATTTAAAAAAAAAATAAATAAATAAATAAATAAATAAATAAATTGCAAATCACAATATCTCAGGAATATGAAAACCTAATTTATATTTGCAAATATTTTATTCTATTTATTAGGGAACAAAGTGTAATTGTATAGTACAAGGATTCAAAGTAAAATCCCTCATAAAAATTCTCTTTTATTTCAAACGATCAAAACAACAGACAGAATTTTATTACGCTGAGCAATATTCATATTCGTATTTCTTATCAATATTTGATTTATTATTTGCTAGTTGATGTTTTTAAAACTTTGTTTAAAAACCTTTCATCTTTATTTTGGTTTGTTTTCACAATGTTATTTGACTACGTTCATCTTTTAAGCGAAAATCAGTCAACACTTGCGGATCTCTAGCTAGCCAAATGTTTTCAATTCTATTTGTATAGCACTTTTAACAATGATTCTAAAAGCAGCTTTACAGAACATAAGAAATATAGTAAAAAAAAAAAAAAAAAGTTGAAATGATTGATAATCATTTGTTTAGTTTAGTTTAAAAGGGAGTTAGAGGAGTTTAGAGGAGTTAAAAGGTTTTAGGTCATTTAGGGATAAATATAAATTTGAATCTTATCATATTTATTTTAACATTTTAACTCCTCTAAAACTGCATTCTGACCTTTTGACATAAAAGTGCTAGTAATAAAAATTTAATTTAAATAAAATGAAATTTAGTTTTAGATCTTTAAAATGTCTTAACTCACTAGAATAACTTTAAACAGGGCTTCGGTAGGGAACCAACCCAAAACAACTAACCAAAAGTTGTTCAAACTTTTTGGAAGAGTTCAAACTAAACTTAATCAAAAACTAAATTCACTCATACAAAACTCTTACCTCACTCCTTTTCTAACCAAAAATAGGAGAAAATAAACAGGAGCAAAAATGCCATCCACCTCCATACTACTTCCAACAAAATGTAATATGATTTACACAAGCAGAATGAAAGAATCTGGCTGGCACTCACTACTGTAGTGAACAACATCATGTACACAGACTGAGGCAACAACTACACAACCTTCAGTGGCAGCAAGAGCACACACATTCTGGAGCAGAAGAAAAACCAAGCAAACAGTAACATAGAGACTAAAGATCTCTCAGAACTCAGAGATCTGATTTATACCTTGGCTCCAACTCCAGGAGCCAATCAGAGCACTACAGCAGTTAATCGCAAGCAGAGTCAGCTCGTGTCCATTAAATTCAGTACTGGAGAGAGAGAGAGAGAGAGAGAGAGAGAGAGAGAGAGAGAGAGAGAGAGAGAGAGAGAGAAGAATCTTACTTAACACATGTACAATCATGCATAACATTAATTAGTGCAGATGTCTATAACTACATACTGTAAAAGGAATCATGCCCCAGAAGGGGTAACAATAAAACATGACTCAGGTGATATTGAACAGTATCAGTGTTAAATAGTGAAATGTATAAAAAGGATATAAACACTACACATTATGCCCAAAGACTACATATGCATTTTGAGCCGCATAATATATATATAATAAATATAAATAAATATATATTTATTTATTTATTTTATTTATTTTATTACAAAGTGTGGCACATGCAATCTCTTAAAATGTCTTCCTTTAGCTTAGGATTCGTACCTCATAGAATAATGTGGAGAGATTTTGGGAAAATGCACAAAGATACCAACACCAGTATATCGCACAAGCATTACGAAGAAAAAGCGCATACTTGCATGAAAGTATGCAAATGCTCCTATAAACGCTTTCTTACTACAGGGCTGTTATATGATCATGCAGAGCAATCATCATGAGAAATAAATCAAGTTTATTTTAAAGCTCAAAATTACAAGCAGGTCTGCACAGGCTTTACAAGCTGCTAAAAAGTGACAACCTCCCTCTACTCCTCTACCAGCCAACCACTCATAAAGTCAGAGCCTCCTAAAGAGAGGAAAATAGCAAGAAACCGTGGAAGGGAAAGATTCAGGGAGATCATTTGTCCCAGCCCCAGTGTCCCAGTGTACACACAGACACAAACAATTCAGTGCTATTCAATTTATTTGTATAGCGCTTTTAACAACTGACATTGTCTCAAAGCAGCTTTACAGAAGTATGGCAAGGAAAAATCCTTGAGAGGAACCAGACACAAAAGAGAAACATCCGCATTTGAGTGACACTGGACAGTAAATAACATAAATGTAAATAATGTCTTTTCTAAAGTGGTTTAGAGTCGAGTGGAATTTTGCAACCAGGAGGCTCCCGAGGAACTAAAAGGTTATTGTAATTTCTGAGTTCATTATAGACTTAAAATTAGTTCCTTCCTGTGGATGTCTTCAAATGTTCACTAATGAAGACCTGAGCACAAAGCTGACCGAAGCAATGGCCTGTCCATCCAGATCTATCCCGGGAGAGAGTGACCACCGAGTGACAAGACTCCAACCCGGGGTAGGGCTTCAGGATGGATCAGGTAGATCTGGAAAGAAAAACCGGTCACACTTGGAGCTCAGGAGTGGCATATATAGCTTGACAGAGACAGAGAGAGAGAGAGAGAGAGAGAGAGAGAGAGAGAGAGGGATGCTAGAGGCAGATTAGTTATACAATAGGTCTACTTCTGAAAAGTTAACATTTGGTATAATTTGAAAAGAAGAAAAAACACCAATCATACACTTCTGTCATTTATATAACGCATCTATCATTTTCTACAATGTAGACTTAAATCAAACAACATTTTACTGTTTCTACATTTAGTTTCTTTTCCATAGGCACTTCAGAGACCACCTCACTGGTGTTCATTAGACCTGTGATTGTGTTTCACAATTGCTGCTGATGGCGTGTCATGACTATCATTGATAGGCTGCATGGGCTAGAAAACCACCATCCCTACTTCTTTATATACATTCTGTGTGCCTTTATTATGACCATTGCTGCTACTGTTAAACTTGGTTTCATATACAGTACAATCCAAAATAATCCAAGACATTTATTAACAGGATTTATATATCGAAGCCCTGAACCAAAAGTTGTGCCATGTCAATATTTCAGCTTAATAGCTCATTAATAGCTCATATTCAGCTAAATAAATCATTAGAATTAATCACATTATTTCTATATATTATTTTAGATTATCTCTGTTCAGTCCAAATTATAAGTCGAAAACAGAGACCATAAGTGAATTAACCATTAATCATTAAACATTATGATTGATCATTAGATATGTGTAGCTGAATTCCACTAAAGTAAGCTAAGCTAAGCTAAGCTAAGCTAACTAAGGCATTTTTTTAAGCCTTGTATTCATGGATTTCTTTTTATATATAATATATATATATATATATATATATATATATATATATATATATATATATATATATATATATATTTGAAAGACAGGGATCTCGGTCCTGCTAGCCCAACTCTATTAGTCATCCCAGAGCAAGTCACTAAAACAGAGATAAACAACAAAAGAGTAGTAATAAGTCTAATCAATACAGAACAATACACTGACACTATGCAATAGAATAAGAAGATCACCTTGTAATGAAGAAAAGGAAGAAGAAGAAGAAGAAGAAGAAGAAGAAGAAGAAGAAGAATAGTCAATTAAAGACCGATAAGCAGCACTTTAGCATAATTATTTCTCGCTACATGGGCATCACACATGGGTTCAGGTGCTTTTCGCTTCGCGAATTGACCTTAAAAAATAAACCTGTCGTAAATTCCGACATAGTAGAGCTGTCGTACGGTTTTTATTGAGACTCTGTCCTGTAATGATTCAATTCTGCAGCCATTCTAGAGGTTGTATTTTTATGTTGTTTGTCAACTGTCATGTTAAGTCTCTGCCTATCCTCTTTGAGCTTGAGATTTCAGCTTTTAAACACTTCTTGTTTTGTGCTGGTGCAATTTTTCCATATTCGTGTGATGTCATGATTTTAATCCACAACATCCTCCAAATCAAATCCAAATGAAATACCTGACCATCAGTCCTCTATTACAAATGATAATCAATAAATCATTGCTTTTCATTGTACATTTGGCAAAATCTAGATTTTATGCAACTGGCTTTATAATTTTGTCATTACTTACTTCAGAAAGCCTATTTTGCATGAGATTTTCATGACTTTTTTCCCCTGCATAAAAACGTGTCAGATATGCCTGAGCTGAGTTGATGAAAATAAGTGAACCCTATTATTTTTATGGCGCAGTAAGATACGCTGAACAATGTAAGGGAATAATGGCGGAAAGCCCATCTGACACTGAAAAGCTAATTGAAGCTTGCTTGTATTTCCTCTGAGCTCTCCACACTACCTCTTATTAATAGTAGGCTATGAGCTGCTTAATGAGCACCTGAGGCTATGACACTTTTAAATGAACTTGTCACTACACGACTTTTTACATGCTAGTTCATCTGCTTAGTCTTTTCCCTTATTGGTTCTTCTTTTTGTGCATCCACTCAGCTGTATAAATTTCTTCCTTTATTCCTAAGGACATAATTAAAGCAGAATTATCAAGGGACTTGAGAAGGATCACTATTGTATGGTCAATACAATGAGGTACAGTAGATGAATATGACATGATACACCAGTGCCCACTGCAGCCTCAGACTACTGTTCATGCTTGGTGAATTCAACATGTTGCAGTCGGAGATGTTTTCCTGCTCACCATGGGGCTAAAGAGTTATTTGAGATGTTGTAGTCTTCCTGTGAGAGCAAAGCGGTCTGGCAAATCTTTCATCAGCAGAGTTTCTGCCCACAGAACTGCCCCTCACTGGATTTTATTTACACCATCCTTTGAAAATCTACAGAAGATTAGAAGTTTATGAAATACTCCACTCCAAACAACCCCATGTGGCACCAACAACCAACACACCGCAGTCAAAATCGCTTAGAACACTCACTCTCTCTCACTCATTTTCTACCGCTTATCCGAACTACGTCGGTTCACGGGGAGCCTGTTCCTATCTCAGGCGTCATCGGGCATCAAGGCAGGATACACCCTGGACGGAGTGCCAACCCATCGCAGGGCACACACACACACTCTCATTCACTCATGCAATCACACACTACGGACAATTTTCCAGAGACGCCAATCAACCTACCATGCATGTCTTTGGACCGGGGGAGAAAACCGGAGTACCCGGAGGAAACCCCCGAGGCACGGGGAGAACATGCAAACTCCACACACACAAGGTGGAGGCGGGAATCGAACCCCCAACCCTGGAGGTGTGAGGCGAACGTGCTAACCACTAAGCCACCGTGCCCCCCCGCTTAGAACACATTTTCCCCAATTCTGATGTCTGATGTGAATATTAACCAAAGCTCTTGACCTGAATGATTTAATGCATTGCACTACTGTGACACGATTGGATAATGAATGACTGAGGGTGCAGGTGGTCTAATTAAAATGACAGGTGTGTGTCCATAATAACAGCAGTGATTTCAATAGGACTGGCTTTACACAAAGCTAGTTTTATCTGCTCTTGTGTTTATTGGATAAATACTGTGTAGAAATAACTGGAGAAGCTTGACGTGTTATAACTCCTAATCAGTGACCATGTGATATCACTAACTCCCAAAGAAATCGAATGACTGTGTGTATCGTCTTAGACTGACAGGGATATAATCTTATACCGGATCAATCGACTGTTGTCTAAAAGGCGATATGAGATTAGAATGTTTCAGAGTGCTCAAGGAGCTGAAAGTGAAGAGGCATGCTTTTCACAATCAATTTCTGCTCTGTTGGGGATTTCTCTGTGAATAATGTTAAGAAATTTATCAAGTGAGCCGGACTGTTGGTGCTGCGACAAAAAATGTATACGAATTTCCTTTTTTTTTCTTTAGCGATAAAAACTACAGCCATTTCTTACAATAATTCCAGTATTGCTAAAGGTTTGTACTGTTTTTGGAGCCATGCCTTTTTTTCCTCTGAGTTAATTGAATCTGAGGGCTTCCCCTTTTCTACTGACCAGTTTGATTTAGGTGAGTTTTGGAGAGCTCTTTAGCTCCACTTTATATTCGCTTGAGAGAACAGCATTGCACTAACCAGCTGTGCGCAAGAACATTCAGCCATTTGCAGCTACATAGCATGCTGACTGAGAATCTAATGTCTTCTATTGCCATTAAAAAACAATTACAGAAAAAACTCGGGTATAAATTGGGATTCCCTTGCTTTTAAGCTATTGACCTTGCGATAATTTACCATTAAATAACGCTGTAATAAATGTGTTATTCTTCTGATGACTGTCTGAATTACAATCACTTTAAAAAGGCATTGTGATGGGTCCCTTTCAAAACAGTGGAGTAGAAATTCTGAATAATTAAGTGTAAAACAATAGAATAGAACAGAAAGGCACAGACGTTAGAGCATTAATCTGAGGAAGCTGGGAAGAGAAAGTCCATTAGGTAGGAAACTAATCAATGACAGGTCACAGGGTGTGATAAGTTATCACCCCAAACTGAATATTACCGATTTATTAAGTTATGTGAACTTATTTAATTACATCTCTTTAACTCCAACTGTAAGTTTTGGATATTGAACTCAAGTTTTTATCAATCCATTGACTTTACATTGTCCTTATCTAATCCTTTATTGTCAAGTTAAATTTAGTCATGTTTTTAAGCAGAGGGTGAACTTTTATATAAAAGTTACAATTTTAAGTTGTTTTATAGCGCAATAATCATTTTATTACTTAAAGTCCAATCCATTGTATGTTTCATTGATTTATAGTTTAGTCGTCATCTATGGGCCTAGGGTTAGGGTTAGGGTTATCTTTTAAGATATAATTTAATAAATAAGTTGTATGGTAAATTTAGATTTAGAATATATCAGACAAAATAAAGATAACCAAAGATGGCTTAAAGTGAAAATGCAGGGTAAAAAATACATTCATTCATTCATTCATTCATTTTCTACCGCTTATCCGAACTACCTCGGGTCACGGGGAGCCTGTGCCTATCTCAGGCGTCATCGGGCATCAAGGCAGGATACACCCTGGACGGAGTGCCAACCCATCGCAGGGCACACACACACACACACACTCATTCACTCACACAATCACACACTAGGGACAATTTTCCAGAGATGCCAATCAACCGACCATGCATGTCTTTGGACCGGGGGAGGAAACCGGAGTACCCGGAGGAAACCCCCGAGGCACGGGGAGAACATGCAAACTCCACACACACAAGGTGGAGGCGGGAATCGAACCCCGACCCTGGAGGTGTGAGGTGAACATGCTAACCACTAAGCCACCGTGCCCCCCGTAAAAAATACATACATCTATAAAAATCTGTGACTCTGATAAAAGGTACATTGGATGTAAATACTATCAGTTATGTTTTTAAATGTTGACGGCATGCACATAAAATAGGAACAGAATTCCACAGTTTAGGAGCAGTGAAACTGAGCGCTTTATCTGACGGTGTAGAGGCAACAGGACAGGACGGCAATCGGGTGAGTGACAGAGGATCTACGCAGATCAGTAAGTGAAGCCATGTTCAAACATAAAGACCAGAAGAAGTTTCTTGTGCAATATACAAAAGGGAACAGGGATAAGTGTAAGTTTTGGAGTGTTGGTGCAATAGATACTGTAGTATTTAAGTCTGGATAGAACACCGTGGCAGTAGTCGAGCCTGGAGGTAAGAAAAGCGTGGATGAGTCTCTGATGAAGAAAAGAAGATGCTTTAAGCGTCTGCTGAGTTAAATGTTACAAACCCCGGTATAAATAATAAGGAATGTCTCATTTTCTTCAGTGTGGATGGAGATGCAGTCAGTATAACCTCAGATTTGTTACTTTTACACCTCAGAAAGTTCAAATTCATCCAAGTCTTTGGGTCTATGAGACAAATCACTAGTGCCACATGAGGCTGTGTGTGTGTGTGTGTGTGTTCAGTATGTATGTAAATCTGAGTATCATCAGCATACCAATGAAACCGCAGACCATGTCACCTTATGAGATTACCAGCACATATACGTATAATAGGAGCACAAGGAGCACATATACGTATAATAAATACCTTAAATCACTAACCACACTTAAATCACTAGCTACTAGCTTGTTATGTTACCAGGAAACTGCAAATCTTTCCATCCTAAACATTTTCCTGTGTCTGAAAAACTTTTCATTTTAAGCGTCACTGAAAACCTGATACCGGACACAGTAGCAACAAAAACAACATATTTTAATCCATTCATGTAGCGAGTCTGATTTACAGGTCTCTGTTATAACAGAAACAATAACATATTTACATTCAATCGCATGAATACTATCAGATGTGCTCTTATTGTGCTCTTATCAATACTATCAGATGTGCTCTTATTGTGCTCTTATCAATACTATCAGATGTGCGCTTATCTTCTTTCAAATAAGCTGTAACACATGTATGCTGTAACATAAATGACAAATAAAAAGGCAATTGTCCTGCATGTGAATCATATATCCAACATCTGAGTCTTTTCAGATAAGTCCTCAGTTGTTGCTGCCTCCATTACCATCTTTGGCATCACAGACGAACCATTTTGATAAAAATACCTGCTTTGTTTTCCGATCTTCATCTTGACAGGAGCTTTCTGAATGGATGCTCTCAGCCGCAGACAGTCTCAGACTCTCTCCAGTGACTCATGCCAGTCTAGGACGCTAAACAGGTACAATGCACTTAATATAGTCTGCTCTAACAGCATTATGCCAGGCCTCGTTCAGCTACTTACCATATCAAAAGTGAGAATCACATTGACATGCCTTGCACTCTGCCTCCCAACCACTTACGTTTTATGTAATTCAGTCTGAAATGCTGTTAGGCTAAAATAACATTAGCTTTGCGTGTTCCTTTTGAGGAAGAAAAAGAGGTGGCATATTTGGAAAACACTGACACAATTTTGAAGAACTATATATTTTTGAAGTTGATATGAAGGATGCAAAAAAGCCCCAGGATGCTCAAACATTTTAAAATGAAAGACATTAAGATGCTCATTGACAGATTTCTATAATAGGTGATAAATGTGTTGTTCTTTAAATGATTAATTAAAGCTAATTTAATTTCTGCCTATATGCTTAATGAGTAACAAGCACATTAGTCACACACACAATGTTTACCTTTTGTTGGTTTTTCCCACCTTTTTGTCATCATCTGTATCCTTTATTATCATTAACACCTTTGTTTTCTCACATCTTTATGACTTTATGTATATAATTTCTGGGTTGTAATATTCATATCACAAGTGATTTAGACCTGACACTGACTGAAACATCCTAAAACGTCTACTTCTGAATCTCATACTTTGTTGACTTGGACTGATGCTTTCGGTCATTAATCATGCTAGATTGTTATTTATTTTTCTTTCTCATCAGCTATACAACAGAGGTCTACATTTTTGAAATTTGGAGCTATTCATGATTTCTTCTTGACTAGGTCTTGAATAGAGCCACAATCCTGAAGCAGGCTCCGTAGCATGATGATGCCACCACAATGCACAGTCCCAGCTGAAGCTAAATATTCTACCATAGTCTTCTCAGATCATAAAATTTTTTATATTATTTAGGTAGGCTTGGATGTTGTTGTTTTTTTTGTTTGTTTGTTTGGTGGCTAGATGGAAGGAAGGGCTTCCATCTACCCCATCCTAGCCCATAGCCCAGATATGTCACTGTGGATGTCTCATTTTCTCTATTTGTTGATGATCGGCTTTAAAGTGCTTCATGGTACATTTCATGATTTTGGAAATTCTTTTCTTCTCATCACTATAAGACCCATTCATGCATCGTAAGTGTGGACCAGGTTGGACCATGGCTTCAGCATTAGGATGAAACCAAGAAAGAAATTCTGACAGGAAAAGCTAATCTTTATGTATGATCATGATGTTTGAACATATGATTAGTAAATCATTCTGAGCGCAGAATTTGCCTTATTATACAAAAGTGTTTACACTTGTGCCACCAAGTTTTTTTTCCCTTTTTTTACCCCACTAAAAAGTTTCTGAGTGTATTTAATAACCTGCCATTTTAACAGGGTGACAATATCAGTACTTAAATTAAGGCTATTTGTACATAATCCCTAGCAAGGGTCACATTTCAAGAGGAATTGTGATGAAAAGAAACATAACCTACTGGAAATACTTCAACTATAAGATCAAGAAAACTTTAGCAGAGGTTTAAAAGTTTGCATCCCACTGAGGATGGGGAAGAAAAAATGTTAGCTAAAAGAAAAAACAAAAAATAATTTCCAGACATTAAAGATGAAATAAGAGGCATATTTTGCAAATCATAAAACAAACTCAATCAGTCTGACAAATTTGAGGACCCCAAAGCTTCTAATCCTTATTAAAGCAATGATTATTAGAGAATGTTTATATTTCTACACAAAATGGGAAATGCAAGCTTTTGAATATTTTTACATATTATTATTTCGACATACACTATTAGAGTATGACAAAATGAAGGGAAGCAATACACAGCAGCAAACATTTACTTTTGAATAATTTCCAGATTTTGTATTTATTTTTTTTCCCCCAAATTCAGTCGCTTATTAGAAAAAGTGTCTGTTGCATACCCAACATGAATGTACGTGTAATATTCTGCTGCATTATTTACATTCTATAACAAAATATATGCTAACGCTTGTGTTTGACTGACAGGGCTACACCTGTTACTGTGAAAATGTAAATCACTTTATAAATGCGAATGAGTTTTATTTTTGGCATGAAGCTGTGAAAGTGCATTCACAAATAGAAGGATTGTTATTACTTTTTCAATGAGGCAGATTCAGACCTGTTTAGATGGATTTTGCGTTTGTATTCTAATTTTGGCGGTCAGTTCATATGGCTGTGCACAGAAATGCAAATGATAATGCACATTTTGCAACTGAATTTGATTTAGGTCTCTGACTGGAGTAGTGCGGTTCCAAACCCATGTTTAAATGAGCATTATATATTAATAAGAATTAGAATAAAGCAGTCCGGAATGAAGTCCAGAAATTGCAGTCGTAACCAAATCATTTGTTACTTGTGATAATAAACTAAACGCTGTAAATGTATTGTCGATGCATATTTAATGGCTTACATTTGTCTAGAAGTAATTTAAACATTTATGCTTAATTATCTGTAATTATACCACAGCTCTGATCCATTACTGAATCTGATTGGACAACAGGTGTTGATTCATTTTAATAACAGCAGCTCGGACAGCAGTGCAGGTTTATAATAATGCACCTCTTACTAAACATTATGTTTCTATAGTAACAGGTATAGTTCACATGGACTTGTATGGACAGACGCTTCATATAAGGTAAGCCAAATATTCGAAAAATACATTAACGCCGTATTGTTGTAATATGTAGAAAACACGGAATCATTGATATCAAGAAGGTGGATGTAGTAGCCTAGTGGTTAAAGTGTTTGATTAATAATCAGGAGGTTGTGAGTTTCAGTCCTAGGTCCACCAAGTTGCCAATGCTGCGCCCCTGATTGCTCAGTTGTTTAAAATTGCAGTTGCTGTGGGAATGTGGTAGCCTAGTGATTAAGGTGTTGGTCTACCAATCATAAGGTTGTGAGTTGAAGTCCTAGGTCCACCAAGCTACCACTGCTGGGTCCCTGAACAAGGCCCTTAACCCTCAGTTGTACAAAATGACATCAAATATGTTACTCTGGATAAGGGTATCTCCATGTACAACAAATGTAGATAAAGATGTCAATTGGATAAGGGCATCTGCTGAATGCTGCAAGTGTAAGCTTCTATATAGACTGTTTATTTACCATTTATTTATTTACCCAACATGCACCGCACTCCACTTCCCAGAACACATACTGTACATTTCCTTGTTCACAGTCACCTACCTACTGATCACGCACATGTTTCCAGTCAAACTGCACTCATAGACACAGGTTAAAAGTGCTGCTTTAGCAAAGTATAAACTCACTTACACTCTGTTTCGTTGCTATCGAGTCTTTGTATTGTCTTTGACTGCTTGGTTTTGACATTGCCTAGTTTTCTGAATCTTGTCTTTTGCCTTCTTTAGCTGTACTGATTCTGCTTGCTGATCACCTGACTTGTACAAGTGCCGGTTTTGACCATGCCATTGCCTGACATTTTGGATTTGTCTGCTTGTGTTTCATTAAAACTGCCTTATCCGTATTTGCATCCTCTCAGACTCTCATTATCTATAATAATTATTATCATTATAATATCATTATCATCATGATAAAAGGAGTCTCTAAGAGAAACAACTGAGATAACGACTGTTTAGAGTCTTTTGTAACATAAGCGATAACAGTGATTTGCGGTAAACTTTTAAAAAAAGTACACAGTGTCATTCTTTAGTTAATAAAAAGAAAATAATGGCATGTAATTGTTGTGGTGTAAAAGGAACATTCTGTTATTTGAAAATAAAGCAATTTTCAGGGGCTTCAGCCCACCTCACACTCCTGTCAGGTTTATTCAGTATCTATTATACAGTACATCATATGCATTTAAGTTCTCGGGTATGAAATGTAGAGAAAAAGTTTAAAGACACAATGGAATTGATGTTCCATTCTGAAGAATCATCATTATGCTTTTCACTATATTTTTGCACTGAGGTGAACAATAGAATAGAAGCATTTGTTTGTCAAATATATTTTAAACACCATGAATTTTTTTCTTCTCATATCCCAACAGTAGAGGTTGGGGTCAGAGTGCAGAGTCAGCCTTGATACAGCACCTCTGGAGCAGGGAGGGTTAAGGGCTTTGATCAAGGGGCCAATGGTGTCAGATTGGTAGTGAACCCAAAGCCTCTTCTCAACAAGCCAGAGCCTTAACCACCTGAGAATCCACTGCCCATTAGGCCTCTTACAGTCATTTAAATATGTACAAATGAAGGAACAACAACTTTTTTCCAGATTTGTTGATAAATAATGCAGGGCTCATGCCATAGGAAGCAAAAGCAGGTCATAACCGTAATAGCATTAGTTAACTACATGATCTTATGAGCTGAAAGTCTTGCTTGCCTATTTACCCATTGATTTGTCTGTTCTTGTTTAATAACAATGGACAAATTCATTATAATTAATAATTATCTGCTTATTGTGACTTATAATTGACTATGTCAACCCGAGTAACTAACCCAAGTCATAATAAACAGATAATAAAAAAATTATTAGTAATTTAAAGTGTATAGTGTTTGTTGTTTTAATACCTGTCTGAATGTCTGAATGTTACAAGCTGCAGCTATTTAATTAACTTAAACAGAGCAAAAATATACAGGTGTGTGTGTGTGTGTGTGTGTGTGTGTGTGTGCTTGTGTTTAGGTGTGTGTGTGTGTGTGTGATTGACAGCATTGTACTCTTGGCACAATACTCTTGGTAACTAAGGCTAGACAACTTGCTAACCCAAGCTAACGAAACAAGAATTCTAAGCGTTTTTTTAAATTTAAATATAAACAATGATTCAAACAACAATTTCAATCCAGCACAGATAAAGCTGATTTTTAGCTTCTAACACAAGCCTGCTAAAACTCAGGGAATGGATATCAGATTAGCTCTGGTGCTAATGTAATTTATCAGCTCCCAACAACGTACGCTTGAGTAAAGTAAACTATTCCCAAGACATATTACACTAGCGCTATTACTATAAACCACTGGTAATGCATTGCATGAATTAATCATTTAAAAAGAGTAATATGATGCTCCATGCACGGGACATCAAAATATGAATAATTCATGACACTTTACTGCATTAGAAATGCTAATAAAAAGCTTGGATATTGATTTTATGTTGTTTAACTGATGCCGAAATGCTTGTTACATTTCTTCTTTTTGTTATTGCACAACTTAATATTTCAGTAAATATGCAAATTTTCTTTCATAATTAATAAGCAGATTTCTTTATGAGCAGAAAGTATCTAGAATATTGGTGTTATAACGTAATCTAAAAATATAAATAGAATTCATCTAAGAAACCCGAATTGCAAAGAATTGCTCAAGCACAAGTCATTTCCAGAAGATGAGCAATGTGTGTGGCCATGCATCTACTGGATGTGTTTGTGTGCACGTGTTGTAAGATATTAGGTGTCTGATTTTATGCCTTGTATCTTTCTTCCTTACATGATATCAGCTCAATCATCAGCAGAGCTGTCCAGACAGCAAAGTGTATTACTTATTTATTATGGTCAGCTTCAATTACGCAGCCAAAGAGCAGGAGATATATCACTGAGGCTCCAGGAATATGTTTCAAGGACAATTATTTTTTTTTATGCCACTGCATTCAATCCATCTGCATAAGAGTCAGGCGGAGAGGCTTGTGACAGATCTGTCCTTCAGCAAGCCTCCATGCCTGCTGTCACCTGCTGACATATTTTCCACTTGGTTTATTGCATTAGTCATAAAATTCTCATTAAGGACTTCAGCTGAGCTGGTGACCAAGCAGCAGACTGAGCTGCTTGAAATACCCGTGCATGATTGTATACCTAACCTGGTTTAAAAGCCACATCATTATGAAGACGCTCCCAAGATTGATTGTCGGAGGTTGTTCTTGGACGTAAGTCTTCCCTAACTAACACACGCTGCATGATGAATGTAAGGTTTGCACTACAGAAATGAAAGAGTTGACAGGAGGCAATTTGTAGTCATTTAGAGGAAACATTTGTTGTGGAAATTAAAAAAAAGTGAATTGTTAGAACCATAGTGGTCCTCGTTGGTAAACCATCTGTAGATGATTTCACATGCTGCAGTTCAATGTGGAAAAGGTTCTTGTTTTGGCAGAGAGACCTACAGAAAGACTAGTTGATAAGGCCTTCTAAAGATATGAGTAGTTGTTAAAACAGCATGATGTGCTCCTTGTATCACTCTGAGGGTGGATTGGCATGGTACTCAAGCTCATTCATCCTGCAGTTTTCTCCCTGAGTTAGGAAGCTAGAAGTGCTCAGGGATGCAGCCACTCACTGTGTACCAATACAAAGAAAGACTGTGCAACGCTAGCGTGCAGAGTCAGCTAGAATAAACAGGCTAGACCAAGGCTTACAAATATATATATATATTTTTTAATACATGATTAATGTTGATTTTTTTTTCTGGAACAAAGAACCACAGCACCACCAATGGTAGTAAGTAAAAATACACAGAATGGTACAACAGGCTGATTTCATTCTAGCCCAGACTGTAGATTTTATTTAGATTATGGCTAGATTTTATTTAGCCCTAAGATATTATTTAGTTTATGGCTCCATTATTGTTGAAGCACATTTTGCTGAAACACCAGTAACATGTCATTAACAGTAATTGTGAAGCTGCATGTGAAATACAATAGCAGGTAATAACCAAGAACAAGGTGGGGTCTCCTTTCCAATCAATCCTTTTTCAAAAGAAAGATAAACCGGAAATAAGTCGACTAAGCAAAAAGCTGTACTCAATTTAACAAAGTACATATTGCACAAAGTATGAAGGAAAGAGCTGGCTAAGCGCAAGCAGTAGCACATTTCTGTATGTCTATAGAGTATGTAATTTATTTAAGCATATGTTAAGGCTCCAGGCTATAACTCTGAACCATCTGTGTTTCATAATAGTGAAACAAGTTACTGATAGATACAGTAGTGTTATATTCTGGCGCTAAGATTCAATATCATGACTAACCATTACAGACAGGTGCTGTATGTATACAACAAACATTCACTTCCAATGTTGTTGCTGTCTTCCTTCAGCTGTTCAGGGTTGCCACAGCGGATCACCCTATCCAGATATATTTGCCACTGGTTGGCCCTTGACACAACTTGACACAACACTACCATTTTATCCAGACTTGGAACTGTCAATAAAAGTTAAACCCTCAGTGTCTGGGTCAGTTCCCTGCCTGCGAATCAAACCCATGCTGCAGTAACGAGAGCAAAGGATCCTGCTGCTCGACCACCAGGTAAACACCTCACCTCCGATGTGAAGATGAAGGCGTATTATTCTTTACAGCGGCCTGTATTAGCAGACATTGTAACCCCTGGAAAATGGCTTTGACAACACAGAACAATTATTTGTACCTGTTTTGTAACACAAAGTTAAACTACATAAACAGAGCACTATAAATATAGCTAGATACGTATAGCTACTTCTAATAGCTAATCAAGCAAGCAACGTGTTAGCTAATCATGGGCTAATTGGAATTAAAGGTACAAGCTGTCAAGCCAGTTAACATAATTTGTGATTAATATCTTTAGGTAGTTGTTTTTGTTTTTGTTTTCTAGAAGGCTAGCTAACATCGGGCTAGCTATTATTTTGTGTAATTAAAACTATTAAAGTGTGCTAGCAATTGTCAATCATTACTCTCTGACTTGGTTATCATGTGCTACAGTTATACCAAAGTAGCTTTTGGGAATAGGTGCTGAATCATTGGGATATTCATATTGCAGTCATCTCTGCATGCATGGCCTCTTGTTTGCGCTGGAATAAAATGTTTTTTAAAAAAATGTTTTTTAAAATTCATATCTATAAGAATTTGTGAATGTGTGAATTATTTTGTTCCACATATTGAATTATTTCGTATCTTTTTCATAGGGCGGATGTGTGTAGTTTATTTGTTTTGTTAATTAGCACAAGAAGTCTACAGGACTTCTGAGTAGATACAGTTTATTCCCATGGAAGCGCTGTATTGACCTAATTAGCCAAAAGAAATGGGGGTTGATTCTGTGCATAAAATGTTTATTATAAACAGTAATGCTGTTGCTGCAGACGATGATGGTGATGATGATGATGATGATTATGATAGCTTTAAAGATTTCCACTGTTTAACTCTGCTAATTACATTCTGTTCTAATCTGCCTCATTAGTGGATCAGGATAGTTTTATTTAGTGTGATCTGCAGGGATTTTCACATCATCATGTCATTACAAGAATATTACTGTAAGATTATGGGTTTTTTTTTAATTTATTGACATGAATAAACTCCACTTTAGTATTTGAAGTATTTAGTGAAGCTAAATTGGCATCAACAACAGAATTTTTGCATTATTCCTAAACTATCAGATCATATTATATAGCGTGTGTGTTGTATATACACAACAGCTTCAGTTAATGTTCACATCAAACATTAAAATAAAGGGAAATGTGATCATGTGCGATTTCCTGGAATCAGTTTCTCTATGGTCGACAGTAACAGTGAAATAAATGAACTAATATTGTAAATATAGTTACAGTATTTATACAATTACTTTGTTTTGTTGTTGGAAATGCTTTGTGGATGAGAGAGGTCAAGCTAGAATGATCAGAATGTTAGTTGGAAGATATGAGTGAGAACATTTACAGTACCTGGGAGACACCCTTATCCAAAGCAGCTTACATTTTTATCTCATTTATTCATGTGAGCAAATGAGGTATAAGGGCCTTCATCCCTCCCTCTGTGGCAGCTTTATGAACCTGGGCTTTGAACTCACAACCTACCAATTGGTAGACCAACACCCTAACCACTACGCGACCACATGAACCCGAATATGTGCTTGAACATGCCCCTAAACATGCAACCAAACATTCCCAGAGAACCTGCCCTTGAACATGCCCCCAAAAATCCCCCAACATGCCCTCAAACATGCCCCTGAACCTGCCCTTGAAAATGCCCCCAAAAATGCCCCAAACATGCCCTCGAACATGCCCCCAGAACCTGCCCCCAAACATGCCCTCGAACATGCCCCCAGAACATGCCCTCGAACATGCCCCAGAAAATGCTCCGAACATGCCCTCGAACATTCCCCAGAAAATGCCCCGAACATGCCCCCGAACATGCTCCCGAACATGCTCCCGAACATGCCTCTGAACATGCCCTCAAACATGCCTCTGAACATGCCCTCAAACATGCCATCGAACATGCCCCACGAATATGCCCCCTGAACATGCCCCCGACATGCCCCTGATCAAGAAGAGAATTGTTGCTCTTTTATTTATTTTAGTTTTTTTTTTCTTTTGAAGGAGTGAAAATACCTTTTAAAAAAATTAGCACTAAAATCACTAAACACATCACAAAAATGTAAAGCTGACACATTTGATGTGTTTCGGATGGAAGAGATATTTAAATGTGCACTTCTTGGCTCCGCGACATTCTTCACTTAAGCCCTACTGCTCCACTTCTCTGCTCTTATTGTGCTCCACTTCTCTCTCATTGTGTCTGACTGACTGCAACTCGGATCCCAGCAACTGATAGTATTGCATAATGTCCATGCATAATTCATATCTTGTTTCTGTGAGAGGTCGGCTGTCCCGCTGTTGTAGTTTCCTTGGGCTCTGTAGCGCCTCTGGTGAAATATTAATGACAGAAATGACCACAAAGCCACACTGGAACAAGTATATATATACGAATACATCCGGCCTCAGGTTTTCATTTTCCGATGTAACATTTTACATAATGTGGTACAAATGCTAATTAATTATTGATTAAAATAAATTCAATTGTGCAAGTTGACTATAATAAATCAAGCACCGCAGTGTAATGTGGGGACAAATAAATCTCTCCTATACTACACCACACTATTATTGATTACTAGACTCTTTCTCTCTGTATAAGCTCTGGGTATATTTAATTTCACTATCTCCTGCAGAATTGTCAGAACAAGTGCTCTAATGAGAGAAAAACACATTAAACAAATTTTATGACATCATTATGGAGTTGCACCTTGAATGTTGAAGTTGGGAATTGGAGCAATACCGCACATAAATCACGCCAGTCCCGGTGCAATAAAGCTAAAGGAGCAAGCTGTAACAGATTAGAGCGTCAGGGGGAAACACTTCTCCTGTGAAACCTGGATGAGTCACGCATGTTCAAAGCTTCTGATGATTTCTCCGAGAGCACGCAAATGATTGAAGGATTCTTGCGGAAAGCGATTGCGAACGTTTGAATTTGTGGCCCAACAAGCAAATAAATATTCAGCTCTGTTCACATGATTGATGCGAGCACGTTCCTTCCAAATTCCCTGCCGCTGCGAGGAAGTGCTATAGACAATAAAACTGAATTTGTGACTGTGAGTGTGTGAGGTTTGTTTCTTAACGGTTACCCCGAATAAATGGCTATATCTGAAAGCTAGCGTAAAATAGAACTTCCTCAGATTTCAGGGCTGTGCTGAATCTGCTGTGGTTCTGATTATCAGGTCTGTACTGTACATGAGGATAATTATTTCAAGCCCATGAGACGGTAAAGCAGTCGCAACGGTGGGATAGACAGAGAAGGTGAGAGGGAAGGATAGAAAGAGACCCGTTCTCATTAACAGCGTACAGATTTGAGTGGTGCAGCTGGTACCACACAGAACACTTAGTCCCAGCTCTCCTCTGCCAATTAGTAACATGCTGAAGAGGAAGTGTGTTTGTCTGTCTGCTGGTCCGTCCAATTATCTGTCAGTTCAAGCTTAAGATCCTAATTACCTGCATGTTTCTGCATGCTTGAGAACATGTTGTTTCTAACATTAGATTAAAAAATGCCTTGGTGACCAAAAACAGGATTTTCTTTGGTCCTTTTTGAGATCAGTGTTTATTTGCGTAAAGTGCTGATGCCACCCAATGTATAAGCCCAGTGTCAGGGCTGTGGTGACTTTTCCTTCTTGTCTTCTCGGTTCCACTGGGTGCTGTCAAAAGCCCTTTAAGAGTGTCTGATCAGCACACATCTGTACTCCGACCAGGGAGCATCAGCTCTGAATTATTCAGCCTCAGTCAAGGCTCTGGCTTTTAATGGGCAGATATCGAGGCAGCGGACAGGTAGAGCGGATTCTCTGGGTCTCAGAGGAGCGATGAGAAAGCTATATTAACTCAGGAAAATGCTGCCTCATGACTTTTCCTGCCGAGTTGTCTCCTCCGTAGTAAAGTGCAGGGAAGCACACAGGGGTTAGGCATTATTTGGGATATAACTCATCCGCTCGACAGAAGTGTGGGCCAACGCTTCTCATAAGCATGCATGATATTCCCAGAATAAGTGCATTTGCAAACCTGATGAACGTAATATTTTCCCCCATGTCTGTTAAGCTCAGTTTTTGATTCATGATTTTCAGGTACAGCACTGTTACATAATTGAAGCTACTTCCTTCACCATGCCTTCATGAAACAGATTCATTCATTCATTCATTCATTTTCTACCGCTTATCCGAACTAATCTCAGGCGTCATTGGGCATCAAGGCAGGATACACCCTGGACGGAGTATCAAATTAGTATTGAAGTGGCAGCGTAAATCCGAGCAGCACAACACAGGGATACAAGCTTAGTAAGAGTTGCAGAGCTGTAAGGGACACGGCGTACCGTGCATACCTACAGCTTGTCACAAAGCAAAACTGCAAGGGAGAAAAATGGCAAAACAACAACATGCAGATAGGATTGAATTGTTTAAAGAGTATAGTTAAACTTCAACACAGCTACGACATCTGTAATATTAAATATCTGACATATCAATACCCTAAAGCAAGATGAAGAATCTGATACATTATAGAAAATAGTCTTTACCAAGCTGCTGTGTCATACTCAAGGTTCTCCAGTGTCCTTCCAAAGCATGGAAGAAGGTGATCCACAGGTAAGACTCCGGATTCATCGTGGCCTTGAAAACGTCAAGCATAAAAGACAAACCTCCTTTGGCTTCATAAATGTACATTGGATTAAAAATTAAAGGCTCTTCACCTCCGATTCTTGGAATCATCTCTGAAAAAAGGAAACCCTCTGTTGTAGGGATCTTCACAAAACCTCCATGGGTTCTCCCAGAGGAATAACAAAGTTTAGATTTGAATTCTTGTTGGTAGAATGGATAAGAATACATTTGAATTCACTGACAGACAGAAGTGTAGACGTCTAACACAATAAAACTGAACACGGCATGAAAATTTAAATTCTCTAGATCCTCAGTGCAACAAAGAGCAAACCACATCACATGAGCAGCCTTGTGATCCAGTTCAAAATCTCAAAATCATTTCTGTAAATCACTCAGTCATTGTGAGGTCTCAGTCTGCGGTTTCACTTTACAAAGTGTCTCACTTTACATTCATTCATTCATTCATTCATTTTCTACCGCTTATCCGAACTACCTCGGGTCACGGGGAACCTGTGCCTATCTCAGGCGTCATCGGGCATCAAGGCAGGATACACCCTGGACGGAGTGCCAACCCATCGCAGGGCACACACACACACTCTCATTCACTCACGCAATCACACACTAGGGACAATTTTTCCAGAGATGCCAATCAACCTATCCTGCATGTCTTTGGACCGGGGGGAGGAAACCGGAGTACCCGGAGGAAACCCCCGAGGCACGGGGAGAACATGCAAACTCCACACACACAAGGTGGAGGCGGGAATCGAACCCCGGCCCTGGAGGTGTGAGGCGAACGTGCTAACCACTAAGCCACCGTGCCCCCCCTCTCACTTTACAACCAATTATCATTATGATGTATCGTTATGTACTGTATATCATCGCTGTCGGGCGGAATCCTCGTATCTCCAAAACCGTTATTATTCAGGAAATTAAAAAAAGCCGTACTTTATCTGCAGTGCACAGGGTTTAGTCCGTGTTGCAGTGGATTGTCTTGCGCTAAATTCCTGTCCTCAGACAAGCACCAGAACTAGCAGGGGTCAAGATTTTTTTTCTTTGAGCCCAGTGTTTTGAAGACATTTACCTCAGAAGACGTGTTGATTCGTTGCGACTCTTCTTGAGGAGAAATATGCCGCGAAGCTCTCCCGCAGAGTGAGGAAGAGGTGCACAGTTGAAGTGTCCAGTGTAGTTATGAGATTTGCGCTAAAGCGATTTTCAAGGCTTTAGATTGGTTAATAACTTGTAAAAATAACAGACCCACGTGGGGACTGACCAATAGCATCGATATGTGAAAAAATATGAAATTGACTAAATTTGGACATACGAGGTTTCCGCCCGACAGCGACGATATGTATCTCCACATATTTAACTAAGATGTGCTTTAAGTTAGTCTGATCCTTCATATGCAAAATGTGTGATGCAACAATCAACATCAACTACATTCTCAGCATAAAAAAGTGTGGACGCCGGTGGTCACTGGACTAGACTGAGACAAACGTTACTGCATATCAAGGGCTTCACAAATCACTAAAAAAGAAGGAATCTATGCTTCACAAAAAGATAGAATTTATGGCAGAGGTGTTCTTTGGAAACCAGTTATATACAAGGCCAGTATATAACACTGCGTAACTTGGTGTAAGGAGCCCAAATCTTGTACCCTTGAGCCATCATATAAAGTTGTATGGACAGATGAATCATATTTTTTTCCCCCACAACAAGGTTACATTTGAAGAAAGCTAAAGTACGCCTTCAACCGACGATGACCGCTGCCTACAGTTGAACAGTTGAACACTGAGTTACATTCTCATGGGATTGGACAACCATTGTATAAAATATTTCAATCTAATGACGATGCTCTGCATGGTAATAAATCAGACAGGGAATATGAGAGTGTAGTGAAACAATCAGTGTAGTGAAATTCATCGGCTTACAGAACAGTCTTCCAACATCTATATATATATATATATATATATATATATATATATATATATTTATATATATATATATATCGGGCATCAAGGCAGGATACACCCTGGACGGAGTGCCAACCCATCGCAGGGCACACACACACACACACACTCTCATTCACTCACGCACTCACACACTAGGGACGATTTTCCAGAGATGTCAATCAACCTACCATGCCTTGATGCCCGATGACGCCTGAGATAGGCACAGGCTCCCCGTGACCCGAGGTAGTTCGGATAAGCGGTAGAAGATGAATGAATGAATGAATATATATATATATATATATATATATATATATATATATATCTATAGAACGAGAGTTAGCATAATTCCTGACTGAACTAACAAAAGTTTAAAGCAATGAGATTATTATACAGATACTTATTGCATCTGTATAGAAAGTGTTTCCAAAGGCATCTTGATGACGTGTTCTTTTTTTTCCTTCTTCCTTTCTTTTTTCTTTTTGCTGGAAACTCTTTTTTAATGACTTTAAAGGCAAAGCCAATAAAAAAGCTTACCTGTAATTTTCAATGTACCCAGAAGGCATCTGGTATTGATTATAGCCTTGAATTTAATATGTGGACGGGGCCACTGGCGTATTGTCTTTATGTCCTTTTCTACGACAGTTGAAATACTAATTTGATTATCTCACATGCCAATGGCCATAGTTATGCAGATGAGACAGACACTGGCATGGCAGAAGGAATAGTGAAATGCCTGCTTCTTCATCTCTCCCACTCATCCTACTAAACACACTGTCTCTCTGATTCTCTTCTCTTCTCTTCTCATTTTAATCTTCTCAGGTAAAAATGGAACATAAAAATCTTTTCACAGACCCAAATATGAACCGACAGACTCATGTTTAACATTCCAAAACTCCCAATGGCTAGACTAACGCTTAGAAATTGATGTAAATGCTGCCAGCAGGTGATTTGACCTAATATTGGCTAATGGAAGGTTAATGACGATGTGCTGTCGATCTTTTGTGTTTCATTTAGATGACATTACTAATCAAGCGAATGCTCAATCATTACATTTACATTCATAGCGTTTACTAGAACTGTATTCAGTTTGAACAGGTTCACAGAAAAATAAGAATTTCTGACAGAAGCTGAGATTGAGGAACTCTCAGAGACAGAATTCACACAACATGCTGATAGTGCTGGTGTTTCTACATCTGGGTTTTTTCTGGGAGTTTTCTATTGTTTCTCGGGACAGTGTGGTAAGGTTAATATTTAATCCTAAAAAAAAATTCCAATTTCTACGTTAGACCATACTATCTGTAGGTTTAAACCCAGGTACTATTTGGAGAACAAACAGATAGTGGCATGGTATTTTGGCAACATTTTTATCTCATTTTATGAAAACGAGGGTTAAGGGACTTGTTCCAGAGGCCCGGAATTGGCAGTCTGGTGGTCCTGGGATTTGAGCTCACAACCTTCCAATCACCTTAACCACTGAGCTACCACTTCCCATTACATTGCTTATACCCATGTATGTTTACACTCAAAGAACAACTCTACACCTATGTATTCATGGAGTTATCTAATCACCAAATTAAATGGCAGCAGAACAGTGCTTAAAGTCATACAGTCATAAAGTCAATGTTCACATCAGCCATCATAAAAAAATAAAATATGTGAGTTCGGTGATTTTTACTGTGGCATGATTGTTGGTGCCAGACAGGCTGGATTGAGTATTTCTATAAGTGAATTTCACACACAGTAAACAGTCTGTAGAGTTTACTCAGAATGGTGCAATAAAGAAAAAAATAACACAGTGAGAAATGCTGAGAAAGCTGAGGCTGCCGTGGACACAGGCTCAACAAATCTAGACAGTTTTCAAGAAAACTGAAAAAAAAAAAAAAAACATTTACAGCATTTAGCAGACATCCTCATCCAGAGCAATTTACATTATATCTCTTTTTTTAATAGGGCCTTACTCAGGGGTCCAGTGGTAACTGTGGACCTGGGATTTGATCTCACAACCTTCCAAGCAGTAGTCCAACACCTTAAACCCTAAGCTACATAGTCTGGACTGATAAAGCTCCATTTCTGCTGAGGCATACAGACGGTTGATTCAGAATTTGGCACCAACAGCATTAGTCCATGGACCCAATCTGAATTGTAACGACAGTCCAGGCTGGTGGAGGTGATGTAATGATATGGGGTATGTTTTCCTGGCACATTTCATACTGTTAACATCAACTGAGAGCCACAGACTATTTGAGTGTTGTTGTTGACTATGTGCAACACTGCATGGCCATAGTCTAGCATCGTCTAATGGCTACCACAAAGCAAAGGTCTCGTGAGCATGACAATGAGATCAGTGTTCTTCGGTGGTCTTCAGTAACCAGATCATACTCCAGTAGAACAACTTTGGGATGTGGTAAAAAGGGAGATTCGCAGCATGAAAAATCTGAAGGAATTGTGTGATGCAATCACACGAACATGGACCAGAATCTCAAAGCAATGTTTCTGACCACGTGTGGAATCCATTCAACGAAAAATTGAGGCTTTTTTTAGAACAAATTTAGGTTTTACTAATAGCGGGATTAGTATAGTGTTCCTTATAAAGTGTTCAGTAAGTGTATATTTACAGCATTTAGCAGCCACCAATAACTGCTTTACAGTTTCTATCAAAAACATCTACAATGGTGCTACTGTATAGATAAAGAGTTAATACAGCATGAACACACGTAAGTCATGGGATATTGAGCCTTCTGTCTTCCGCATGCTAATTTCTTTAGATTCAGCAGTTTCTTTAAATAGAAGTCCTAAAATATAACATCCCTGTCAAGTGAACTTTGTGTGCAAAGCAGGTTTTTGTGTAATAATACAGTATGAGTTGACAGTGACAGTGTGAAGAGTTTGTTACAGGCTGTGCCTCAGTGGAGCGAGTCTGCTCGTGTGTGACAGAAAAAGACTCTCCCAGGGCATGACTCACACATAACCTTGAAAGCACATTGCCGGAAGACAGCTTTACCATATGACCTATTAATAAACATTATGTATAATCTTTTTCCAAAAAAGACAAGCCAGTGCCCTGTGTTAAAAATCATTAAAGTAACACAATGCTTCTAGCAGCCCGAGCAAATACAGTGCACCGCAAAGATGGAGACGAATGTTGTAATGAATATGTGATGCGCTTCACTCAAGAGTAAAAATGATACAAGTGGAAATATAAATGAAGCTCAAACATGCACACGTGCGAACACAGCGACATGCTCCAGGGGAGCCCAGAAGGCAAGTGACATGGATGGCATCCTGCAAAGATAGGGCTTGTTAAAAGGTAATACAAAGCATATTCGATAAGGAGCTCATCTTGTGAAAAAATATGGAGCCGGATGGCAGGGCTAAAGACGATAAGGCAGAGAGAAAAATGGAGAAGGGAACAGAGGGAGGAAGGGGTGGGGCACAGATTTAGAGAGATACACAGAAAAGGGTTGGAAAAATGAAACAAAAGGAGCAGATGGAAAGAGAGGGCATGGAGAGCGAAGAGAGATAACACGAGACGCAGATAGAAAAAAAAAAATGGGAGCAGAAGGCAGAGGAATAATAGTCCATGATGACTATGACTTTTATCGAGGGAATAGTGAGACCTAGGCGAGTGAATCGTGCGAGTGGTGTGGAGTTGGAAGTCTTGTGCTGCGACAGATGATGACTCAACATTGCCGACAGGGCCAGATGGCACACGAGCCAATGACCAGACCAAATGCTAAAAATGGAAAAGGTATCCAACAGTTCGGAATAAGGGGCAAAACAACTCGTCCACACGCCACTGTGTGGAATTCAATTACTCACACCAGCCAAATGCACACACAAATGCAAACACTAACAGGAGTTTTTATGCTACAGTAAATGATGGATGTGTGTGTGTTTGTGTGTGTGTGTGTCTGTGTGTTTAATAGCAAGGGACAACTGACAGCCAAATACAGATCACATTGTAAAGGTCACAAATTCATTGGCATGTTGTCAAGAATCTTACTCATTTGTGCCTGGATTTAAAATTTTAAACAATGCAAGCTGACCGACTAACAGGATATTCAGACAATATCATCTTTTACCTAAGCACAAAATGGTATGCGTAATCATTTAGATTTAATACATATAAAACTCTTGTGTTTTCTACTTAAAGGTGCTAAATTGTTTTGCATTCTATCCTGTAAGAATTGATTCCACCATCTCCTTTTCTATAGGCTCATATGGTGGCTTAATGGTTAGGATGTGTCCCTCACGCCGCCAGATTTGGGGGTTTGATAGTCCTTCAGATTTGGGGGTTTGATTGTCCACCAGATTTGGGGGTTTGATAGTCCTCCAGATTTGGGGGTTTGATACTCCTCCAGATTTGGGGGATTGATTGTCCTCCAGATTTGGGAGTTTGGATGTTCACCAGATTTGGGGGTTTGATTGTTCACCAGATTTGGGGGTTTGATACTCCTCCAGATTTGGGGGTTTGATTGTTCACCAGATTTGGGGGTTTGATACTCCTCCAGATTTGGGGGTTTGATTGTCCTTCAGATTTGGGGGTTTGATACTCCTCCAAATTTGGGGGTTTGATTGTCCTTCAGATTTGGGGGTTTGATTGTCCTCCAGATTTGGGGGTTTGATACTCCTCCAAATTTGGGGGTTTGATACTCCTCCAGATTTGGGGGTTTGATTGTTCACCAGATTTGGGAGTTTGGATGTTCACCAGATTTGGGGGTTTGATTGTCCTTCAGATTTGGGGGTTTGATTGTTCACCAGATTTAGGGGATTGTTTGCCCTCCAGATTTAAGGGTTTTATTGTCACCACCACTGTGTGCATGTTCTCCCCAGAGGAGGAGCCTCAGAGGTTCCCTCTGGTTTCCTCCCCTAACCCAAATCATGTCTTGTAGTCTGAATGGCATCTCTAAATTGTCTGAGCTCTGTGTGTTATTGTGCCCTGTGATGGGTTGGAACCCTTTCCAGTGTGTCCCATGTCTTGTGCCCCAGGTCTCCTGGTATAGATTCCATGTTCCCTGTGACTCCATGTAGGACAAGCAGTGAGTGAATGTATTAACCATATATCTTTTAATATTCAAATATTGTTTTTTTCTTGTATTAAATATATAATATCTTTAAAATATTGCTAAACATTTTCCTTCTCCATTTATAGGTTTATTGTTTTCTGTAATCATCATTTTGTAAAGCAGCTTTTAGTATGAAACATGCTATAAAAATATAAACACATTATTATTATTATTATTATTATTATTATTATTATTATTATTATTATTATTATTATTATTATTATTATTATGTTGGTTTGTATGTACAGTAAAACTATTAATTCTGCACCTACAGTATCCCGACTTTACACAAACAAGTTAATATGTAAGTAAATATAAACAAAGAGAATTCAATTTGTGCAAATAGAAAAGTTTTATCTAAAATCTATCTTCATAACTCAGAAGTGTCTCAAGTAGATGACTTATTATTGCTAGTTTCATATTACAAATACACTCAAGCACAAAGATTATTGATTTAGCTTATAACATAATGCACATGTGTACATACTTAAACAGTTATAAACAATTTTTTTAAGTATCTTACTGAGATTAAGTTCCTTTGAGATCCAAGCTTATCGCAGCTATCATGAAAAGTTAACATGCACAACTGGTCTTTTATATGGTTTTCTATCAGTTCTTTGCATGTGACATCATTTATGTACTATTTATTTATTTATTTATTTATTTATTTATTTATTTGTTACTGTTTAACAGATCTTTCCAAAGAACCTTATTTTTCTATTTATTTTCAATTTTCCTTTTTTTCATTTGTTCATTTGTTTGTTTGATTGCTTGCTTGCTTTTCATTTATTGAAGCATTCATTTTGTTTCATTTCATCTTATTTTGTAAAAAATCCTTCGAGTGTTTTCCATTTAAAATCTTTTCCACACATTACACTTTTTCTTTTAAAATATGAACTATGTCTTAATTAAAAATCTAAAATGGCAAAATAACTGGACTGAAAATTTTTAGAAATGAAGTACTTTTATTTCTTCACGGAAATGAATTGTGTTGGTTAGATTACAGATAACTTTCTGTCCTATATTTTTTTATTGTATCGTTACAGTCGAGTCAATAGAATAGAATCTGTAGCTGTACAATCTGTATGATTCTGTGACAAATTATCAACACAACTGTCAAATTTACTGAAAATAACAGAAATCTCTAGAACATACCATAAAGTATTTGTATTCATTTTTAACTTTAGTATCATCAGGATTTGCATGCATTGTTTCTGACTAAACAGTCAGAGCTTTGTCACTGATGAGATAATGGAGGATCTGGAGGCTGATACACCCTGAATGGGAAGCCAGGGATAATTTAGCATAGGGAGGAAACTGGAGAACCTGGAGATCACAGCACCTGAGTTCATGGTGGAACCAGTGAGCTGCACCTCTATGATTTATGGCAATTAGCTTAATTTTCTATTTGCAAGCTGCTTGTTATTGGATTTAGTTAAGTGTGTGTGTGTGCGTAAGGGTATATTGCCTCACAACTACAGTGACTCTGAGAGCACAGTGAACACACACTCACACACACATTCTCTCTCGATAATCTCTCTGTCTCTCTCTTTGAGTTCTTATCTGCTCTTGGCAGCTCATGGCACTTCACCTCACGAAGCAGTCCTGGGCCCAGGAGCACAAATTAACACCATGTGATTACTTGCAGCTCATGGCCTGCTCCTGCAAATTAAGACCAAGATTAGAGAGACCCTAACTGACAGTCTGTGCTCAGATGGTGGCCCTCAAGCCCAAGAGAAAGCTCAGGTTTATTTAGTACTCCAGCTCTGCTGCCATTCTGGGAATGAATACCGAAGCCGACGGCTAATGAGCATGGATGGATTCACAGAGGAGAGTGCAGCAGCGGCCATGTTATTGCTGAGTCGGCTCTTTCTCTGCAGACCCGCCTCGCTATTCAGTGACTTCAAAGCCCACGCTCCTGCTGGTTCCATGGACACAATTGGGCAGGAATTTATTTTGGATGAGAACTCAAATCCCAGAGCAGAATCAGCTCTTACTTGTAATATGAAAGTTTTGGAGAGTATTTTATTATCCTGTTTATAAAATAATTAAGAGTGATAACAAATCTAGCTGATCCCAGAACTGATTCCAGACATCTGCTTCAAGAAATGTCTGATCCATCACCAATTCCTTAGTAATCCAGGCTTTAGTTGCTCAGGCGTCCAGGAGTTTTCTATGCACTTCGAAACCCTGATTCAGACACCTACTGTAAAGCAGCAGGAGGTTTCCAGGACAGCTTGTTTTATTTCAGATGATCAAATAAATACAGTTTGTGTCTCATCCAGTCGCAGTGTATAATACTGATCAAGTCAGCTTGTGTTTGGAGGAGAAGGACACAACCCCTGCTATTGATGTCAAGCCGAGAATAAAAGGAATATTTAAGGGGGAATAGATGTGAACGCATATACGCTGGTTATTCCATGATCAATAAGACAGAGCTTGACATTCAGGAATGAGAGAAATGTGAAATCTGTGAAGTGCTACTGACTTTCAGAAAAGCAAAGAAAATTGTCAGTGCTTTCATGTTTCCATTCTTCATCCTTCTGTAACATCTTTTAACTTGGATAGCATGGACCAAACACTGAAACTTTATAGGAGTTGTTAGAGATCCTGGTGGAATCAAGGTCACTGAGGTGGGCTGAGTCGATAGTACTGAAATCATTTACACATTTTTTATTATTCTACACAATTCAGGAGACTGCCTTCATTCCCGGATCTTCAGTAAAAGTATTATCCTAATCAGGGTCATGGTGGATACGAGGGAACATGGAATGAGAAACAAGGCAATACAGTCTGAGTCTAATATGGACAAATGTCACAAACTCTGCTTCACCTCGACCTATGAACATGGCTGCCACTGAATCCAGCTCTCAACCATCGACCCACCCAGACTCAGACTCTATGTTTGGTTTAGAACACTTTTTAAGTACAAATCACTTTTTACGAAGTATACATCCTTATATGCTAGTGACGTTACCAAGCCTGTCTGTCGCTGTTTGTTAACCTGCTTTTTATCTTTTCTCCACTCTCAACCTACAGACCCTGTACCACATGAATGACTGAATTCAAGTCAAGTCAAGTCAGGAAGCTTTTATTGTCATTTCAACCATATATAGCTGAAGCAGTACACAGTGAAATGAGACAATGTTTCTCCATGTCCTAGCCGCATAAAGTGCATCTGTGCAACCTAGTGCAAACAGTGCGAGAAAAAAGACATTACACAAATGACAACACAACTTTGTGTGTACATCTTTGGATTGTTCACTATTTTAAGTTAATTTGTATAATAATTTTTTTTATTAAAATTTTTTATTACAATTTTTATTATTCCTATTTTGTGTTGTTTTTATTATTGTAATTATTATTATTATTATTATTAGTAGTAGTAGTAGTAGTAGTAGTAGAAGTAGTAGTAGTAGTAAATATTAATAGTAAATATTTTAACAAGAAAATAGCTTTTTATTTTATATTGGGTTTTTTGGGAAGAGAGAAGACATTAATTTAATCTTCAATTATTATAATATATTAATTTATATAATCTAAATGTAATATGGTAATATTATAATCTATCTAAAATAATTATTTTTTTTTTTTAAAGAATTATTTCTTAAATTATATATATACAGTTGTTTTTTAAATATAGTCTGATTTGATCATTGTTTTTATTTGTTAAAGCATAAAGACAAAATATTCATGAATGCAAATATAGAAATATGCCTTTCTGGTAAATCTGTGGTTTAGTGTAAAGACAAGAAGTCTATTTTACAAGATATTCTGTGCTTAAGATGTATATTCTGCAGCCTTATTCTGTTTTTCATAACAGATATGATAAAAATGGGATCAGCATGTACAGAAATACACTTTCAGTGAAGCTGGAGCAGCTGGAAAATTCTGCTGATTTTTTCAGACACCGTGTCGTCCTCCTTTACCGTCACCTTCTTGCTATTTTTAAAAAGCACATAGTGATCGCATAGTAAACAGTGCATCACTACAGGCACTAACAGCAGTCTTCAACCTACCCTCCTTTCTCCTACCCAGTTATTGCACCCAGTTTATTTAAGATCATTCATTTATTTCAATCACAAAATGAAGGGGGAGAAATATGACATTTTCTTTGTGATATTTTAATGCCAAAAACTGTTTAGAATCAGGACTGTGTAAAGGTCAGAGACTGCCCTTTGGTTGTTCAATCAAATGGTTGTTTGGTACTTATTGTTAATTATTTTGTTGTAAACAACAATGACGGGAAAAATACATGGTAGAGTAACTTTATTTTACCATTCGAACAGAATGAAACTTAGTTAATTAGTCAGTTACAAATTATATTGTGTTTTTTCATATTACGTCAGAACACCTTTGTTTGATTTATGAGAAATAACAATATGTTAAATGTGATGAACAATAAGAATGGGAAAATAATTTGGACAGAAAATCACACAAAGAAAAAAAAATCAAAAAATGAAATCTTTTAAAGTTTGATTTGTAATATTGTTTTATTGTAAACAAATCAGATTCATTTTCTCTTCATGTTCCTACCCTTGACTACGTCATTTACTACATGAGCCCCGGCACCTCACCCTTCACCCTCATGCGCACCCCTATTAAAATTCCTGTTGTTATATAACTTCTGTTGATGTGGAGATTGTGTACTGTAGTCTTATAGTCAGATTTATTTGTCTGTGGTTATGTGTCTGTTTTTCTTACACCAATCAGGAGTAGCACTCCTAATTTTGTTGTATGCAGAAAAATACAATGACAATAAAGGCATTCAATTCAATTCAATTCAATTCAATTGTGTTCTTATGTTTTCCACAGTCTTGTTAATAGCCTGTATGTTTCTGCTGTTTTGTTTTTACCCACAGTTTGACTCGTTTTTTTGTTCTGTCTGCACCTGCATCATCTTCGCCTCCTAACATGACAGCCACCAACTAATTAACAAGTCCTGAATGTTTATTTTATTGAAGACAAACCGGTAGCCTTTTGCCTGACTTTTGCACTTTTTCTTATTGAAAAAACATGACAGTGTACACCAGTGGCGGTTCTAGGATTTTTCTGTAACAGGGGCCATTAAGGGGCCACATGTTACATTCAGGGGCCAAGTTCAGGGTACATTCAAGCACACAAAATAATTTATTCAGTATGGCGCAAATACATTTCGGCAGTCATTCCTTTTTTAAACGCTCGAGTGCTGCCAATTGTTTGGGGGTAGAATTGCATCTGTGATCATTGTGAAAAATTCTCCGGTTGTTCCTCTCGTTGACGCTTGATGGAACGGGGGCCAATCAGGGGCCAATCAGATTTCAGCAGGGGCCAGGGCCCCTGTGGCCCCGCCTCTGGAACCGCCCCTGGTGTACACAGAGCTAGCTCAAACTGAATCTGTCTTCCGTGGCTTGAATGTATGTGTAACGGTTCAAGTTCACTTTTATAATAAGTTCACCACCGTTTCAGTCAATGAGCCAATGCTAGTGCTTTGAAAATTGTAATATAGACGTGAAATGGATCGTAGTGATGAAATTGTGAACTTTGCAACGTTGTACACTAATTCAATCCGTTTCAATTCGAAGATAGTCATTCAACTACACAACTTCGTGATTTTTACGTAATTTAGATCTGAAATTCAGGTTTTACACACACACACACACACACACACACACACACACACACACACATTCTCACACTCAATCACCAACATCTCACTCAACTACCATGTTTTTGGTAATCGCAACACCTTGAAGAAACCTGTATAGACATCTATTTTTCTATCTTTTTTTAAACCTATTTTGAAAATGTATGAAAATATAATGATATAATTTATTTTTTTGGACAGGATTGCCAGAAAGGGGAGATCCCTGATGGGTCTACTAACCTGGAATGTTGCAAAAGTTCTTGTGAACCATCTAGCAATCATTGGAAAGCACAAATCGAACTAAACTTCAACCCTACAACGTGACCCAGGTATTATCAGTTTTATGCTACTGAAATACATATACAGAGATTCTAAAATATTTAATTTCTCGTGTCATTTATATTATAATTCTATTATTGTTAAAAAAAAGAGAGAGAGATGAAACATGAACTGTGAAAGTGAGATAAAAGTTGTATCAATGTAATGCAGGAGAAAGTAGCCAGATAGCGGTATGAGAAATTATTCACCCAGCAGGCATGTGTCATACACGTCCCCAGGGGGGTTTGGGATGCCCATGGGAAACAGCGAGAGAGTGCGTCATGCTGGTGGGATGTTTGTGTTTGAACTGCAGGCGGAAGATCCCTGACTACCTGACGCAAGCAGAAATCATATACAAACAAATACACACAGCATGACAAGGTCTTATCAACTCCCTCATGTACTGTAGTATAGATATAAATGAATGCAGAGAAAAATCAATGCTCTCTCTCTCTCTTTCACCCCTCTAGTTTTACTCACTAACCTTTAGATTTTATATTGTACTTCACTTCATAGTGCTCCACTCTGTTCTTGTGTTTCATTAGATCATTCTGTTTATTAATTTGCCTCTTTTTTCCCAATGGTTTGAAAGTGTACAGATTAACACGCCGAGTGCAGCTTTAGAACATTAATTCCACATATTAGTCATGCATTGTATTGTGTGTTTTTATTTGAATGTTGTAAATTAAGCATAAAAAGCGGTAAGGGAAATAGCTATGCTGTTTTGTGATTGCTTGAAAGGGAAAGTGGCCTGCAGATTTCATAAGCTACTCAGGGTGAGGGCCAATCGCAATCAAACAGGAACTGCAGGAACCTTGTTCTCTATTTGGAGTACACTTCAACTGGGAACATTCCCTGTCTGTGTGTGTGTGGGGGGGGGGGGGGGGTCCCTGGGGTCCCTGTGGTCCCTGTATGCATGTGTGTGTGCCTAAGCATGTGTGTAATTGTTTAAGCATGTTTGTGTTTGTGTGTGTGTGTCTAAAAGGTTGTTGGTATCTCGGATAAAGAGAGAGAGAGAGAGAGAGAGAGAGAGAGAGAGAGAAAGAGAGAGAGAGAGAGATGGTATATTTATAGGTGTTTTTTTTGTGATTGTGATTAGATGCATATTTAATAAAAAAAAGAAAGAAAGAATTAACATTAATTAACGGATGTGTGTGCATGAGTTTGTGTGTGTGTATGTTTGTGTGTGTGTCTAAACATGTGTGTGTGTATTTGTTTAAGCGTGTGTGTGTGTGTCTAAGCATGTGTGTTTATGTGAGTGTCTAAGCATGTGTGGGTGCATGTAGGCGTGTGTGTATCTAAACATGTGTGTGTGTGTATGTATGTATGTGTGCGTGTATGAGTTTGTGTGTGTGTGTGTGTGCATGTGCTTGTGTGTGTTTAACTGAGAAAGTGAAATTGAGAGAAAAGTGATATTGGAGAAAGTAATATTGATCCTTTTGCCTGAGGTCCAATCATTTGTTGTCCTCTCAACTGGGTCGTCCTTTCAATGGAAGAAAATAGGAAACAGACTGAGAAATTGACCAAACCAAATAATTGCTGTGGCCTAATACCAAAGGGTGATACCAATTACTTTGAAGCTAGGCTTTGTATTTGTTTCACTGGATGCTGAAGCCTGCAGAAAAGTATTGTTAGATGATTTATTGGTGTGTTACTTGGTGCGTAAGTCGATCAGTGGTTAAGGTGTTGGACTACTGATCGGAAGGTTGATATGTGAATCTGAGGACCACCAAACTGACACTGCTGGGCCCTTGAGCAAGGCCCTTATCCCTCAGTTGAGTAAATGAAAGTTGTTTTGAATAAATAAGATTTATTGCTCTGTTTAAATGTTGTTATGTAAATAGGTGTATGTTGCAGTATGTGCATTCAGGTATACGATAAGGTTTCTCACATTTTACAACCCCTTGTCTTATTCAGCCTTATCTTCAAACCAGTTCAAGATTATATCAACATCACTACCTTCTCAAGAGATTCATTTGCTTGTCATTAAATGATGTTAGCTAAAATAGTTCATCATTTTATAGCTGGCTTAACCTTTCACTCACTATCTCAGAACTTTATCTACTCCTCCTCTTCTTCTTCTACTACAACTTTTTTCATCTTCCTCTGACATTTTGGGATCTGCTTGTCAAAATCTCACAAAGCTTGACACACTTGTTAGGAATGCTTTTAAATAAAAATAGCAGCAGTCTGACTGACTGATATTCAAGGTACAGTGGAGGTGGCAGGTTAAAAAAAAGGGCAAAGTCTATATACATTTTCAGTCATGCTGTGATTGCAGCAGAGCTGTAACACTTCTTTAATAATCTTGACACTCACAATCTGATTGGCCAGCTGCCACAGATGTGACGGAACGAAATGAAGATGAATAGATTTGATTTGCGTTAAACAGATGTGTTCTAAAAATAAAAAATAAAAACAGATAGAACGTCCCTGGGCAGGGTCTCATTGGGTTAAAATTGTTGATGTTTAGAGAAGAGAACCAGCAAATAAAATGGATAAAGACAACATTAACTGTGTAAGAAGGATTAAAACAGTGGTAGTGTAGTGGTTACGTCTTAGGCTACTGATCAGAAGGTTGTGAGTTTGAATCCCAGGTCCACCAAGCCACCCCTGCTGGGCTGCTGAGCAAGGCCCTAAACCCTCAATTGTATATATAAAAAATGAAGAGATTAAATGTAAGTTGCTCTGGATAAGGGAGTCTGCCAAATGTTGAGGGACTTGACAGAGGCAAAACACTTCATTTTTATTTGTACATAATTTTTAACAATGGACATTCTGCAGTTCTACAAAAAAACTCCCAGAGATGATATAAGGAAGAAACCTCGAGAGGAACCAGAATCAAAAGAGAATCCATCCTCATCTTGGTGACACCAGGGAGTCTGAATATAAATCATTTCTCTTCAGTTACCATCTACTATATGGTCAAAATGTAACCAGGAAATTCATTCAAGTCATATGTTCAAGTCTCTTTAGCTGCGGGTATCAACTTTTCTTATCAACTGACTTACGAACAGAACTGTTCTTGAAATTTCCAGCCCTAAAGCTATCATAGCAATTGTAGTCCAAAGCCATCATATCAAAACTGTTTGTAACAATTGCAATCCAAAGACATTTTCATGGTTTCTAAGTGGTACCATTAACAGTAATCTCATGTATCTTCGGGTTGTCCGTGTGGAGCCGTCCTCAGCAGCAGTGAGTGGTTTCAAAGTGATGAGAACTCCAGCCAGAAGTAGGGTATCAGGGTGGATCAGGAAGGTCCAGGGAGCAGAAGTGCTCAGGATCATTGGTATCTGAGAGAGAGAGAGAGAGAGAGAGAGAGAGAGAGAGAGAGAGAGAGAGAGAGAGAGATTTTATTCTTATAGCTGTTTTTTTTTTGTGATTGTGATTGGATGCATATTTAATCAAAAAAAAAAAAGAAAGAAAGAATTAACATTAATCTTGTGACCAAATAAGGTCAATTAAGCCTTATTTGGGGGGGCACGACAGGGTCGGGGTTCGATTCCTGCCTCCACCTTGTGTGTGTGGAGTTTGCATGTTCTCTCCGTGCCTCAGGGGTTTCCTCCGGGTACTCCGGTTTCCTCCCCCGGTCCAAAGACATGCATGGTAGGTTGATTGGCATCTCTGGAAAATTGTCCCTAGTGTGTGATTGCATGAGTGAATGTGAGTGTGTGTGTGTGCCCTGCAATGGGTTGGCACTCTGTCCAGGGTGTATCCTGCCTTGATGCCCAATGACGCCTGAGATAGGCACAGGCTCCCCGTGACCCGAGGTAGTTGGGATAAGCGGTAGAAGATGAATGAATGAATGAATGAATGAATCAAAGCCTTATTTGGATGCCTTATTAAGATCAAATAAGCAAAAAAGATCAAAACCACTTCAGGTTTAAAGCCATATACATTCTGGCTTGCATGCCTATTGTTAGAACACAGATTTAGCAAGTGTATTAAAAAAAGTTTGTAGGATTGGTTGCGAGTTCTGTTTGCTTGTTTCTTTGTGTCTTTGAAAAATACTCTCAGATAAACCATTATTCCATCTGTCACTATAACAGCACTAAAAAATCCATCAAAGTCACCACCAGAATTCAAATACAGATATTTCCCTAAGCACAAAACGATCAGATTTCCTTTTGGAAAGTATCGGACTAAGACGATCAGATATTAAGGCAAGTATGCATTCAAAATCATAATGCATTCAGAAACAAAATAATAAACACAAAAAAGAAAGAAAGAAAGAAAGAAAGAAAGAAAGAAAGAGTAATTTTTTTCTTTCTTTTTTTTTTTTTTGCAGGCTCATGCTGTTTGGAGGCACATTAGAACTTTTAGAAGCAATGTTGTGTACATAAATAAATAACAAAAACTAAACAGTGTATTATTATGTATAATTATGATATAATTATTGTTATCAAATTCCCTGTGGGTTTGCTTTAGGGGTGGAAAGCCAGTTGTAATTGCTGAAGCAGAAGTAAGGCTGCCGCTGGTGCCACCCATGTCAGGGTGCTTCTATAGTGCCACCTACAAATATAAAGGAATTGCATAAAACTTTACAAGCAAAAAAACAGTGATAATGTTTTTCTCAACAACTATATTTGGTTCTTGTTGTTAATAATTGACAAAACTGCTGGACATTCTCTAATACAGAACCAGTTATGAAATTTAACATTGCAGCTTCCCTGACTGATATGTCATATTTCTTTATCATTTGTAATCGTCAGTCGATTGTGATCGGTGAATATGCTTGAGCACTGTACTAATCTAAAGTAATAGATTCTGTTTATATCGCACAAAAACTGATTATATCACACAGGCTGGCAGGGACTGAAGGGTTGCACAGGGCACCAATGCACACACACACACACACACACACACACACACACACACACACACACACACTCTCAATTTAGAAATCCCAATCAGCCAAAAAATGACAACTTTGAACTGGGTGTCAGGGATCAGCGCGGACTTTCGGCCACGTGCTGTTATTGTTATTGTTGTTGTTCCTAGTCACGTGTCTGCCCCGCCTTCGTCTGCTCCTCCCTGCCACCACACCTGCTCCTCATTGTGTCATTATTGTCTTTTGTATAAATGTGAGCCATTTGTGATTCATTAGTTACGTGTAGTCATTGTTAGGTGTCGTCATCTGTTTTGTTTTAGTTCTTTTCATTTTACTGTATTTGTCTTTATCATTTATTAAACCCCATTCCTTTGAAGCTATCCTGTGTACGGGTCCGCCTCCTTCCTTCCCGGGATGTGACATTGGGGAGGAATTCAGAGGAAACCCCAAAGGTACAGGAAGAACATGCAAACTCTGCACATTGGAGTGTGGGAATCAAACCCCCAAATCCTGTAAGCTAACCACTAAGCTATGGTGTCCTATATGTTATGTGTCTATAGGCCACATATGATCACAAATTATGTATTTACATTTACATCATTTCCTGTCCAGTGTCTCCCATATGATGATGGGTTCCCTTCTGAGCCTGGTTCATCTCAAGCTTTCTTCCTCATATCAACTCAGGGAGTTCTTCCTTGCCGCCGTCACCTCCAGCTTGCTCATTAGGGATAGGGATATGCTTAAGGATTTATAACAATAATACCTCATACTTATTTTTGATCATTTTCAGCATGCATTGAATTAACCATTCCCATACATTATTTGAGAATGAGACATGATTTGATGATGAGACAAAACTTTATATTTTCTAAAAAAGTTTGTAAAGGGAAATAAAACAAACAAAAGAAGAAGAAGAAGAAGAAGAAGAAGAAGAAGAAGAAGAAGAAGAAGAAGAAGAAGAACAGTATGCAAGTCAAGTCAAGTCAAGAAGCTTTTATTGTCATTTCAACCAGATATACTGTAACTGTTGCAGTACTCCAGGAACATGGTGCTACATAAAAGCAGAGCTAAGGACTTAGAATGTAAGTCTTAGCCACATAAGCCGCGTTCACACTGCAAGTCTTAATGCTCAATTCGGATATTTTGCTCAGATCTGATTTTTTTGTTTGGCTGTTCACATTACCTTTTAAAATGTGGCCTATATCAGATACCAGTGTGAACTGTTTGCTGTTTCGAACTGACCCGCATGCGCAAACGAACAATAACAATGACGTCACACGCAGCACGCAGTTGCGCTAAAGTTGGCGAGGTTATGGAGGAAGTAAGCATTTTAGCTTTTCTTTCTAAATGTTTGTGTAATGGCAACACAGAGACGCAGTCGCAGTGTTTTGAAGATTTTCGGATGTCGAGGGCAACTTTTGATTATTTGATCCATTTTGTAGGCATAGTCACGTTTGTGTGCGTACTCGCCGGCGCATAATTGTGACGAATGTCGATGTAGATTGACATAAAAGTCGCATCAAATCCACCTTGGTTGTTCACACTGCGGCCACATTGGAAAAAATCAGATTTGGGTCTGATTCAGGACCACATATGGAAGTGGTCTGAATCTGATTTGAAAAAATCAGATCTGGGATAGATTTGAGTGTTCACACTACTCCTGAAGAAGTCTGACCTGGTCACTTGACACCAAAAAAATCAGATTTGGGGCACTTTTACCTGCAGTGTGAATGTGGCCATAGAGTGCAACTGTGCAACCTGGTGCAAACAGTGCAGGACAAGACAAACAAGACAGACAAGACAGTGCAGGACAAAAGACACTGCAGACAAAAAATTACAAAACAATACACAAAAGACAATATACAAAAGACAATAAACAGACACAGCACCGACCAGTGTAAATACTGTATGTTCAAACAATATTTTTACATTTACATTTACATTTACAGCATTTGGCAGACGCCCTTATCCAGAGCAACGTACATAAGTGCTTAAATCTCTAACATTGAATACATTAATGCTGGCTCACTAAGTTACATACTTAAGATACCATGAGTTTAAAACATTTGTTCAAAGTTACAATGAAAAATATTGCGTGTGCAGAAATACTAGAATGAACACAATGTCATAGCAGATAATGTAGAGAATCGTGCAAAAAAGAAAATGACTGAAATGTAAAGAATCGTGCAAAATAGCAATCGACTGAAATGTGAGACAGTATGTGCAAAGAGCAAAAAGTGTGCAAAAACAGCATGTTAAGAGATTGATAGATGCATCAATTAGAGATATATAAATGTAGTGAAAGTAAAGGATAAGAACTACTAGCTAGTATAGGATTAGAATTCGATAATGAGTGGAACAGAATTGATCGGGTGATGTACAGACTTATAAATTAAATTATGATGTGAAGCAGGCAAAAGAGTGCATCTATTTAACATAGGAAATCTCACTAAACTGTCATGTCAAGATTGAGGAATGTAAAAAGAGGACTGCACTTTGGTGCAACTATTTTTTTATTTTGTAAGTCCATTTAAAAAAGCCTAGATGGTGAACATGCAGTTTTGTTCATTCACAGAAGACACCAAAAAAGACACCAAATATGAATAAAGTTGTAGCTCAGTGGGTAAGGCATTAGGCTACCAGTTGAAAATTTGTGAGGCTAAATCGCTAGACCACCAAGTTGCCAATGCTGGGCCCTTGATCAAAGCCCTAAACCCTCAATTCTCAGTTCTATCAATGAGAAAAATGTATGTTGCTCTGGATAAGCTTGTCTGCCAAATGCCATAAATGCAATTCATAAGTTCCTTTTAGACATTATTAGACATTCATGGGTCATGCACTTTAAAGAATTTTTAAAAAAGGACATTTTGAATGTTCTGAACAATTTTCAGATTTGATGTCTGTGAAAAGAAAATGTTTTTGGTGAACTGGATAGATTTTTTAAGTACTTAACATAATAACTCGCTAAAACGGTCATACTGAGCTTGAAGAATATACAGAGAGAAGCTTTATAGCTATGTTCTGATGGTGGATCTTTGGATGGTTGGTCCTGATCTCTAAAGCGACTTTAGCTTTGTGAGTTCTGACATCAATAGAGAGCACTGATTAAGAGTCTGCAGTGTGGCACAGAGCAGCAGAGACCTCACGTCTTTCCATTGGCATTGTATCTGCTTCTCTGGGGATTGCAGAAGAAGGGTTATAAGGCTGTGTAGACAGTTCTCAGTGGAAATCGTGCCAAAGGTCCAGCCGAGCCTCAGTTGAGTCAGCTTGTCCAGAGATCATGAACAAGGCCTTTGTGACTCACTGTACACAATTGCTGTCTCCACTCAAGGTTCAAAGTTCTATCTAGTATGTCAGCAAAGCTGGAGACTTGGCTGAGGTGGATGTGGAATCAGGCTCAAAATGAAAAAAACACAAAAAGTTGATGTACAGAGATCTAAATAGATGGAAATCGAATGCCTAAATTAAAGATTAAGTTTACAAGTTTCTGGGTTTTATACTAATATGTGTGATTAAGAGAATCAGTTTTCATACATCTCTTTATTCAGAGGTGCTGATTCAAAAGAATGACTAATTAATGGACTGCACATTAGAGCAACATTTCATTTAAAAAGGTTAGATTGTGAAACTTTAGCTTTGGGCATTCACAAAACGTATTCCAAATTTGCAAGCATTATTTTACAATGCATAAGGCACCAAACACAAACACATTTAGAGATGCTCATCAGCATACAATGCATGGTTTTAGACTGCAAGGAAATTGGAGAACATGGAAACCACCAGTATATTCACTTGGTTTGTATTTGGAGAACATGCATTAAGTGTTTACAGAGACTGTGTCCTAGAGTATTTAGGGTTCATATCACTGGCAATGTTCCAATAGCACAAAAAACATTAACAATATATTCACTTGTGTTAAGTCCTGCCTGTTAAAATATTTAATTCATTGACCGAGGTTCAGCTTTTGAAGATTGCCATGTTACATACAATTTTCAGTTCTGTTATCATTCCGTTAGTATTCAAAGCACTATTTTGAAAGTTATCTCCTACATTTATTTCACACCAGAAATGACTCTCATGCCTGGCCCCCTGTCATCAATGCTTGCAGCTATATTTAACAATGAATTGTAGTTTAGACTTAATCGGTGTACAGAATGTTCAAATCCTAAAACCAGGCACAGCATCAATCATTTGAAGGTCTGCTCAGTGGCTTGACTCCATATGTTTCTCTGATAGCTGAGCGTAAATTGTGGCTTCCTCAGCACGTTCCTTTTTGCTCACACTCTGAAACTAGTAGCTGGTTTAAAGAGGATTATTGTGTCCTGGTTTGCAATAGCGCTGAGATAAATCCCAATAAGCTCTTCTACCCAAAGTGAGTGGAAGAAACAGAGATGTACACTTTAAACATGTGAGATTTACAGCCAACCTCCAGTAAATAAACAGCTTCAAAATGCCTGTTGTCAAAATGTCAGTACAGAAAGAAAGAAGAGGGTTGAGGCTTGGAGGTGGACCAGTGTGTTGTGGGATTTTCTTGCATATGTGTGTGGTGGGTTTTTCACATCTGATCCAGTGCCACAGGTGCATACAGCTTATTATGATGATATATACAGTACACTGTCTGGATTATTCAGAACTGAACAGGATTGATTTTACATACAAACTAGGGTGCAGCGGAATCTCGCCTAGTAACCTGTCTCGTTAAGATACAATACACACAAACACAGTGAAATGAGTTTCAGTCCTGTCACCTGAGCTATGATGTGTGATTTGTGTGCGCTGTAAAGTCAAGTGATTTGAGATAGCAAGCACTGTGTTTCATGTCTATTGATTTTGACTGGTTGATGAGCAGCAGTGGAAGTTGAGAGTGGAGAGCATCTTAAAACTGTCATTGTCTTCTTCTTGGCTGGACAATCCACTGCTTAGAAATGAAGTGCAAGACCAGAATTTATCAAAAAAACAAGGTAATAGCATAAAGCGTAGAGCACATAGACAATGCATGTTTGATTAAACAAGTCTGGAAGCTTTTATTTGTGAACAAGAGAGATAAGTTCACTTCACAAGTGACTCCACCAAACTAAGAGTTTCTCAGAGGACAAGCTATAAATTATGCTGGGTTATATTTAGCTGCCTCCAAATGTTTGTTTGAAACAGCAAAGTGTGGCCTAGATAGTTCTGGGTACAAAAAGCGGTGCAGGGAAACAAAACATTTTGAGGCGAGCTGGAAAAAAAAAAACACTCCGACAGACGTGGATCAGAAAATGCATGGGTTAGAATTTTTAAAGGAGCAACGCTGTGAATTTTTTATACAGATTTCATTTTAAAGTTATATAAACAGGTGTGATAATGGGGGGGGGGACACCTAGTTTATAAGAAGAGCTAATTGAAAAGATATTACAAATGTTGTGTTCCCAAGGTCGATGGCAGATGGAAGTTGCAGTCGTTTTTGCTTCTTGCTGTAAATGCTAGCACTGCAAAAATAAATAAATAAATAAAAACATTGTCTTGCTACATCTCTAAATCTCTGTTCCGGAAATGTCACAACCCTATGCTCATACAAACATGCATGCTTCTATATTCATCATCTTTTTCAAGCTTCAATGCTGCAATGATCGCTCTCTCCTGACACTTGTCACAAGCAAGTGGGGGTAAAAATATACATTTTCAAAAAAAAAAAAAAAAGCAGGATAGAGAAGGAAAAATGATTATGCACGGATATGAGTGTTTGTGTTCATTCGATAATCTGAATGGTGATAGTCTGGGTTCTTCTTGCTTGCTGCACCATACTGATTGCGAACTTCCCACCTTAAGAAAGCACTGTATGGAGGCGTGTGTGTATGTGTGTGTTCTCTCTGCTCCTTTCTCTGACTCGTGTGAGCTGAGTGGATGATGAATGCACACTCTCTCAGCCTCCATCTTCTCCATCTCCCAGGAGGTAAGAGCTAAAGGCTGATTCTTGATCAGAGGGCATCAATCTCACCCCACACTCGCAGACACCTCGCACTACCACTAGCCGTAATTACCTGCATGTTAACAACACCACCCTCCTCATTAGGCACACGGCTAATCCCAGGACACGTCTTCTTTAATAAGAAAATATGCTCCAGAGCAGGCAGGCAGTCTCACTATCTTAAATATGCTGTCCTAGCAACACGGATAAGACAATAACAAGCTTTGGGGACATTGAGGAAAGGCTACTGAGTGACGGAGGTCTCCTAATTTTTTGGGATATATTTTGGTTTGAAATGTCCTATATATATATATATATATATATATATATATATATATTTGCATACTGTTGCTCATACTTGAATGAAAGGTCTGATAGGTTTTAGGACATTTTGTCTGGGTGATGTGGTGCCATTAAAGTTAACATATGGCCTAGCATATGGTCAGGCCTCTCAGAATGATCAAACAAAATGTTTCCTAATTGAGCAAGACAGCAAGCGTTAGTTGTTGCACGCTTGCTTACAATTGCTCACAATTGCTCTTGGACCATTTCACTAAGTAGAAGGGAGGGAGCAAGTTGAGGCTTACGGGTTGAGTGGCATCTTCAGACTCTTTCTGACACCCTGACAGAATAAAATAGCATCCAAGAACAGGTCTATCTGTTTGTACATTTCCATAGGATGCATGTTTGTGTGTGTGTGTATGTTACCTGGTGATGGCTGCCATCCGAGTTCTTTCAGGCTTGCAAAGATCTGACAGCAGCACAAAAGGCCGCCCTTTCAAGATGCACTGATGCAGTTGAGGTCAGGAAGAGAACATGCGCTTTGTCATCAGGAGACAATGCACAAACCCCACAAACCATCATCTTACCGTTATCTCCCAACTTCCTAATGACAGCAGGAGAGAAATCATAATTCTCCAAGATCTACTACTGCTGGACCCTGAATTTTATTAGACCTTGAATTGTCTAGCATGTGAAATCAACCAGAACCAAAGTGCATGTTCTGTCATTTCTGTCATTTCAAGTTCAATATTGTTTTCCTGAAATAAAAGCAGACCTTATTTATTTATTTGGTGGAAAAGGAACAATATGACACATTTGGGTACTGTGTTATGTGTAAGGTGGTGATTGATGGGCAGGACAGTGAAGGTGTAATACATAGTGCTAAACTGGTATAGTCAAAACTCAATCAATCAATCAATCAACCAATTAATCTGGCTTGGATCTTTATTGTATAAAAATTCCCAATAAGACATTGCAATGAAACAAACAGCTAATTAAGTAAAACACAAAACAGGTATACACAATTGTGGTACAAACTAATGACAGCAAAGGACAAAAACAGGTTTAGAATTAAGACAAAGGCAAACAGCAAAACAGAAAACAATCACAAGGACGACATATTTGGTGGTTGAGGAATTCATGATGGTGTGTACTATTACTAGCGTAATATTCATGTAACAATCGTAGCTTTTAGCACTTTCCACACTACTCAAAATTTACCCAGGATAACACATAATCCCAGCTATTTATAATCTGATCTTCTACTGCAGATTCCTAAACCCTGGCTTAACCTTATTATTTGCATATTTGTGTTGTCAACAACTTTGACTGGATAAATACAGCGTGCAACTGCTTTAAATAACTGCTTGTCTGACGATTTCGCGTCAGTGGGAAAAAAATGGACAGGTCTGCTGTCCTGCAGTCAAGCAGGTATTATTATCTTTCACAGCTTTCTAATCTTTTTTTGCTGATTTTTACGTTTTTACGTCATGTAGCCCAACAGGCATTCGCTAATATTCTAGTTCTGCTAATTTTTCAGTGTCAGGTATTTCCACCTCACTACACCACGATGTACAATGATTTGCCAGGTGTTTTTCTAAGTGTTGCTAAATCCTGGTTTTCACATGACATGAGACATGTGATTAGTTGTCTGTTGCTAATCATCTAGCTGTAAAGTTCTAACACATTGTTAGACACTGTTCTTGTTTGGCACCACAAATCTGGTTTAACACTGCAACAAATATGCTAACTCTAATAAGAGCAGGGATTCGTGACCCCAGGAAAAAGCAGTGGGAACCTCACATCTAAATTATCATTATGATAATATAATTTTCCTCTACCTGGGTTAAATGTGGGAAAATGACGATAACCCAGGGTTAAGCTGAGCCTAAAAAAGCCTTATATTAGACTGCATTACAATTTATATGGAATCAGAACAATTTGGCTGGCAAAATAATGAACAGTTAACCTGGAGTTACAAAATACAGTGGAATTAGCAATAGTTAAATAGATTCAAAAAATTCTATAACTAGACTCACCACAGTACAGTAAAATTACACTTATGTGGTATATCATTAGCTTTGTTGAGTTTGCTGGCAAAAAGCATGAACAGGAATTCTTTTCTATAGCCATGAACTTTTAAAAACATTTAACTGAGTAAACTTTTAAACATTTAATGGTGCATTTTATTGTGGTAATAATGTACTCATATATTATTTGTCTGCACCAAACTGGTGGCTATGTGATGCCTTTTCTAAGATAAAAAAAAAAACTGTATAGATGATTGGCGAAGCTTAATAAACAAGGTTCTGGTGTTCAGATTGCAGCAGTGGAAAATCTGACCATATTAACCCAATTTTATTGAAATTATACTGTTTGACAGTCAAAAGTCCCTGGGAAAGGTTTTTCATTATGACCTGCAAAGCCTGCCAGCTATAGTATAACCTTCATCATAATGTTTTGGGCACAGACGCAATCAATCCTGAAGTCTAGGCTGGAAACCTAGGCATGCCTGAGTAGCTATTTTATGTACTGAGGTACAGTGAGCTGTTACTGCTGAATACCTCCCTCTCTCATGCAATCTCTCAGATTGCTTGTGTTAGAGTGATGGGGTCCGTTCATGCCACTGAAACCTTTCCCTTATTAGTTCTAATAAGTAGAGACACTGATTGCACATTACCATATTTGTATACTTTGTCTTAGCGATGCAGTTGCAAGGTATTCACAGATCCTGGTCTAAGATGCTTATAGTGGTGCAAGTACAAGATCCTATTAGTGATGCTAGTGCAAGATTATCATAACAATACCGATGCAAAAACACTGAATCTGGTGTAAAAACTAAAGACAGATGTTGACACTAGGTCCCTATACTGATTCCAGTAATCGAGCTTGGTGCAAGAACCTCAAACTGAAGCTGCTGGAAGAATGTTTTAGTGATGCTGCTCCAAGGTACTGATCAATAATGGTGTAAGGCTGGTACCCTGATGCTCCCAAAGCCTTATAGGGATGCTAGAGTTGTGATAACAATACTAGTGCAAGATTTGGAGCATAACGTTGGTGCAAGACTTTGAAAATGAATCTAATGCTAAAACTAGATGTTGATGTTGGGCTACGCTCCTGATACTGATTCTAGTTAAAATCCATAGTAATGCTGGTGCAAAAACATGTAAGCATAAGATACATGGATTGATTCTGGTGCATGAATAACTCGGTACAAGACTCAGATACTGATGCTGATACTTGGTGGTTCTTAAAAAACAGACACAGATGTTGGTGCAAGATCTTAACATTGCTTCTGGTACAGCTTCATAGTGATTAATGGAGCAAGATCTTGGTGGAAGAACCTCATAGTGATGCTTGTTCAAGCACGTCTGATGTGTCTCACTTAATCTATTCAATTTCCCAAATAAGCTTTTGCTTGCATCCTTGTTTCCTTTCCTCCATTTTTTTTTTTTTTTACAAAATAAATCTAAACATTTATCTTTGCATGATAGCATGGGGAAACTATGCAGCAGGAGCAATTATATAGGTTTATCTCACATTCCACACATCACATTGAGACACATTTTAATTCTGAGACTTTACAGTCACTATTACACTGCTACTGGTAGCAGGTAATAATAATCATGAAGGCAGGATCAATATTATTTCTCCACAATATTTCAGTGAGCATAAAAGAAGCTACAGCAAAGATTTCATTCTCAGGCATGAAGAACAGCAGAAAGTGAATGGATTAGCACAGCATTTTTCAGCCTGTCAGATGGCTGGCATTTAGCTATGGCTCTGGCTAATGACATAAAGTGTTGTGGTAGTAGCAAGGCCATAAATCACCATGTCCTCATGAGTAAACGGATGCGTGCCGGGCCCGGGTTCAGCCCTCCGCTCTATTAGAGAAGATCAGTTTTCCACTCCCAACTCATATTAGCTTGATGTCTACTAGAAAGACACAAAAGGAGGGAAACATCAATTTACTGTTTGGGTTCACATAATATTCGATATGCGCTTATGAAAAACATGCCAGTAGGGACGGATATATAGCACAGCTGGATCATGAAATGTTTACCTTGCTGAGCCATCTGTAATGCATTTATGTGAATTTGTCACTTATCATTTTTAAGAAATCTGCCAGGAGCTCAAAGCTAATAATGAACTATTAGCAAATCAAAATTCAAACATAGAACTGACGCACAATGCTGCAAAAACTATCTCTCTTATCCTTATCTGGAGCTCGTTTATCTGGAGCTCTTACATTTCTAAAGTGCAAATTCAGTGCAGGCTTCAGAGCACCAGCTCCTGGCTTCCACTCAGACCAGCCATCACAGCAAAGCGAGGGCCAAACGGAGTGTGAAAGGAAGGAGGGAGGAGAAGGAGAAGAATAGAGCTTGTCTGTCAGAGACGATATGGTTAGTTAGCCAGTGTCTGTACAAACATAAAGTTAAAGCATGCTTCATGGCCAGGACATGATGGCAAGATAGGCCTCCACGGAGCCAAGGCAGAGATGGATGAATCTGTTTCCACCGGAGGTCCGCGATTCTGAATTCTCGTCAAAACGCTGCCAACATCACCACTCCCATCAGCACAGCACAGCAGAGCCAGAAAGTCTCTCCAGTGATTTATTTGGGTTATTTTTCGAGCAGAATGTTTGCAATCTAGAAGCAAGTGTTGGGAGAAAATATATAGGATGCATCCATCAAAAAGTTTGAAAATGTATTATTGTTTTGTCACACTCGTAGCACTTGAGACATTATTCTATATAACTCCAACATTCAGGTTGAGTGAAAAATTTAATCTGTTAAATGTATAAGCATTATTTGGGGTTGGGGGGGTGATATTAAAAGTGCATTTGGCAGAGTTGCAATAAGCATGCAGTAATAAGATAATGAGACTGTGGGTAGTGCTGTTTCATAATGTCACCACAACAAAGCAATACAGCACAGATCAGATGTCTGCACAGCGTCACTCCTCACTGTCATCGCCGTGTTCCCTCAGCTTGACAGATTAAGAAATAAACATTTAGCAAAACCCTGTTGTTTATAACTCAGCTAGCAGTCAGGGGAGGAAAATCCTGTAATCTTGTATGTGACAGTTCTTATACTATTGGTCAGAAAGGAAGAGAGAGAGAGAGAGAGAGAGAGAGAGAGAGAGAGAGAGCATAGGCTGTTCTACCAGCCTAGCTCTCAAACAGCATTAATGGCCCATCTTTCTCTTTTATTGTTTTCCAGGAAACTCCTCAGGGGCGTTTTTGCACCCTGCATCAGCAGGCATTCCTCAGTCTGTGTGCCACCCCAAAACAATAACTCACACAAATTAGCATATCAAGAGAACACAAGAGAGGCAAGATATTTAGGTCATGTTTCATGGGAATTCACAATTTTGCCAGTCTCTAAGTTATAATTCTAGCTGGCTCTCAGAAACCCAGGTTAAACACCAAGCCCTTCCTTTTCTGTTTCTTTTTTTTTTTTTGCAACGAAGCACATAAAAGGCATGCTAATCATTTTGGAAAGCCTCATAAAGGCTACACGATTACATCAAACCCTTTCAGAGCGTGGCTGAAATAAGCATGTGGGTTAGATTCTAAGTTTACATTATCCACCATCTCCGTAGGTTAATTCCTTATCTGCTTGAGCACAGGTCACACTGACTCATGTCAGATGATGCTGTCTATTTTTGCCTTCAGAGTGAGTCAATGTGATCGTTTTCCGTTCTCGTCAGTTGAAAATGTCTGTTGCGAGCAATTCAGGCTGCCATAAAAGGTCAGAGCAGGGTTCGTTTCTGCCGCTCGTTAGCATTCTCTTCACGTTATAGATAGAAAGAGAGAGAATAGCTATCGTTTTACCTTCGACTTTCCTTCCTGCTCTGATTGACAGGTGGTATAATGTTGGCCCGTGTCTGACCCTGGCTTAGATTTCAGCATGGAACTCTCTCTCTTGCTTTAATAATCTGAATCATTTGGCCCAGAGGAACAGAAGTGCCTTTGTGTGCGAGGCTGCATTTAAGGAAATGTTGCTATATTAAGTTTTATTAATATTTTATACTTTTTTCCTACCAAACTTTGTTGAAAAGTATTGTTGGCTATGTAATTATCCCCTGACCACTGCAGCACAAAGAGTAACTGAAGTGTCTTTTGTCTTGAATTAAGCGGCTAATTATAAGCTGAACAAGCATATTAAATGATACGGTTCACTAGGAAAGGCCAGTCCAAGTAATTACAGCAGGCAAAATATGTGGAGGATGAGGTGTTTCTTTTTTTTTTTTTTTTTTTTGGTAAAACCTCCCTGCATTTCAGCCAAGCTGTGCACATTTTTTTGGATTTCTCTTGCCTGGGAGAAACATATGTTTCAATGAGTGAAGCTTTAATTTTTTACATGTCCTAGTTCCTAGTGGTCCCCGGGGACGACCGGCTCAGTGAACGGAACGCAGGCAGAGCTTACGATCAGTGTCGTCCAAAAGTACTAAAAGACAGGAGATGAATAAATGATGCATCGAGTGATGCTGATCCTCTCGCTGCAACACATCAAGTGTATGTTCACCAATCATCCCTATTGTTGCTTCGCATCTCAGAATTAGCTGTTCATTCTTAATCTTCTGTCTCACTAAATCATTCATCATCCTGTCTCTCTCCCCACTGCCTTCCTTCTCTCTCTCCCTCACCAGCTTAATTAAGTGAGTAATTCTGCTTGCATTTCCTCTGGGTTTTAAAAGCAGGATGGGAAATTGACTCCAGCCCTTTATTTCAAGGGATTTGGCAAGAAAACAAAAACATCAATAAAAACTTCCACTTTTGTGAAGCTCTTTTACATCTCACAACCAAGCAAAGGTTTGTATCTTGTAACGACCCAAAAATATTCACAAACGTTTTTTTTTGTGGGCTTTGTTTAACTACAAGTAATTTTGTTACATAACAGTCTATAGTGCTTTCACAGCATTATACAGTACATAGCGTAGCACATTATTTAAAGGCAGTGTTCGTAGGTCTACTTAACACCTACATAATCCCTACTGAGGCTTGAGTGGGCTTATTCGTCATTCCTCGTATATAATGTATAAAATGGAATATTGTTTCTTTAAGACAACGCATAACATAACATAATAATAGAACAGCACAACATAAGAGGGCTGCTGGATGGGGGATGCGGTAGCTTAGTGTTTAAGGTGTTAGACTACAGATAGGAAGGTCATGAGTTTGAATCCCAGGTCCACAAAGCAGGGGCAGCTTTGTGGACCTGGGATTCAAACTCATGACCTTCCTATCTGTAAATGTCAGTAGCTCTGGATAAGGGCATCTGCCAAATGTTAATGTATCAAAAGTGCACATACTCTATATGAGTGTACAATATACAATAAATACACAGGAGAGTTCCAATTGTTTGGAAATCGGAGTATCTATCCTATTGTCATGTCAACTCCAACTCCCAGAACACACCACAACCTACACATGACCACCACGAACGACAATTCCCAATCTCCAGAGTTCTCATCACACATACAAACACACACACACACACACACACACACACACACATTGCCAATTATACTCCCTCACCACTGTTTAAGTCAGTTCCTTTCATGGACACAAACTTTTATGTAACACTCAATGAGCCTCACCTGACCTTGCTGAGCCTTTCTTCTGTGTATAGATATCCTGTTATTCTGACATTGTCTTCATTCTTGATTTTTGAATGCTCATCTCGATGAATGCTCATCTCGTTTCCCTGTCTGACCTGTTTCCTGTTCTTTGATTTTAATTATCTCATGATTAAAAATGATTTACTTGGATTATTAAATTGTTGAAAAAACGACAGTTGCATCTGTCTCAGCCTGCATGGTGTGACAATTATCATGCATTTTGGGTAAAAATGTCTCATAGCAGCACAATAGCATTGTCTCTGATGGCCATGTTCAGAAGACATTGTCGATATTAAAGCAACACAATTTAAAAATTAAAAAGAGAAATGACTATACAATTATACAGGAAAGTGGATGGCAAGTATTGACATAAACATAAACATCTAAGGAGTCTAATATATTGCTGCTACATACACAACATGGCCTCCAAGTTTGTTGTTTGGCAGAATATTAAATAACATTTGATCCAGCATACCCTATTTTTTGTTTTATATATATATTGAACTGATTTTGTGCACATCTTGAACTTAAAGATGCCAGGTCATGAAATTTATGACCAAAGCAGGTTGTTTGCTCATTCATTCATTAATTTTCTACCGCTTATCCGAACTACCTCGGGTCACAGGGAGCCTTCACCTATTTCAGGCGTCATCGGGCATCAAGGCAGGATACACCCTGGACGGAGTGCCAGCCCATCGCAGGGCACACACACACTCTCATTCACTCACACACTACGGACAATTTTCCAGAGATGCCACTCAACCTTCCATGCATGTCTTTGGACCGGGGGAGGAAACCGGAGTTCCTGGAGGAAACCCCCGAGGCACGGGGAGAACATGCAAACTCCACACACACAAGGCGGAGGCGGGAATCAAACCCCCAACCCTGGAGGTGTGAGGCGAACGTGCTAACCACTAAGCCACCGTGCCCCCAGGTTGTTTGCTCATGCTTGTTAAATTTTTGAAAATTTTTGCTAAAGCAAATGTTTTTATTTTAATTTAATGTTCCTACTATAAAGAAATTGACCCCATAATTGATACAGAACTAAGTGTTGTTTATCTTTTAATCTGTAAAATGTGATCCTGGAATTGATTAATATTTAACCTTTTTAATGAATTAACATTGTCATCTTTATATATTTAATATTGGCTTTTCATAGTTTTTAAGTGTATTTACAGCCTCAATGCATCAACGGTTAAGACTAAGACTACTGATTGGAAGGTTGGGATCAAATCCTTGCATGGTCGAGCTGCTATGTTGAGTCCTTGAGCCAGACAGAACTGCTCAGTTATATCCTGCCTCAACTGTAAATCACTTTAAATCATCAGCTAAATGCAAATGCAAACGTTCTGCCAGATGGAAGGTAGGTGAAGAATCCATCAGAGCAGTGGGAGAGGTCATCCATAATGCTGGTGGCCTTGCAGATGCAGCATTTTTGCTAAGAAATGTCGAAGGTAGGTAAAGAGACCCTGATGATCTTCTCAGCTGTTTTTTGATTGTGCTCTAGAGTCTTGTGGACTGAGACGATGCAAGTCCCAGACCAGACAGCGAGACAGCTGGTCTGGACACTCCCTGTAGACAGTGTTGAGGGTGGAAGAGAGGAAGAAAGGTTGTTCTTTTCAGCCTCTGCAGGAAGTTAAGATGCGGCTGGGATTTCTTGGCTAGACAGGTGTTAAGGGTCTAGATGAGCTCCTCCGTGATGTGCACACCAAGTAACTTTTGATTCTCGCCAAAGTTGCATCATTGGTCTGTAACGCGAGCGAGAGAAAATATGCAGAACTTTGTCATGACTTCTCATAGGTTTTCATAAAATGTTTATAAATAAGAAAAGGTCAGAAAATAGACATACAGTCAGGGCAGTGTTATTGATTTTCCATAGATTTCCATAAAACTGTTTAAAAAGTAAACAAATCTTACTTAAAGCCCAGATGAAATACCCATAACTTTGCTATAATCGTGTCACTGTTGATATGAATTCATAAATAGCTTATAAGCTGACATAGGAATTCACTTTACTTATAAGCCAAAGAAATTCTACATAGCGTCATTGTTACTGTGTGGTGGTTGTGAATGTTAAATCCTTCACTTAGAGGATGTCCTGTCAATGTCATGCTTAAGAAACCAAGATCAGGAGACATTACTGTACGTCTTTTAAGCAACTTTATTCTCCCAAATTAACTCTCACGTGTTTAGCCGTGTCCTATTAGCTCCATTATAAGACTCTGACGAACCAGAAGTACACAGAGCTACACAATTAACAATCATGTTCTCTTGTCATTATGTCAACAAAAAACTTTTAACTATTATATAAACATTTAACTATTATATAACAATGATAAAATTAATAAAATAAAAAATAAAATAAAAGCCAATTTGCTTTCTGATAGTGGATGTAATAAGCTTTTTTGTTTATATTATATTATATTACATTATATTATATTATATTATATTATATTATATTATATTATATTATATTATATTATATTATATATAAGTTACTGAAATATGTTCCAGGTTTACATTAAAACACAAAACTGCTTCTTTGAAAAACATTTATTTATTTATTTGTTGATTGATTGATTGATTGATTGATTGATTGATTGATTGTAACTGCGTGGCCCTAATTGGGGCATTTTTTTGTTAATTCAATAAAAAACAGCAGGTTATACATTACACAAACAAATTAATCAGAGACACAAATTAACACAAAACAGGTGAATACAATCAAGAAACAAACCAATGACAGGACAGTGGTGGAGATGGGACTAGAACAGAAACCAAAATGTAAGCACATGGCCTTCGTTGCCTTGGGAACCCTGATGAAAGTAAGAAGGAAAGTGTGACATTTATATGTTATTATTGTTGGTTCCTATTTTCTGTGTTAAGACCAGAAAGCTGGCAGTTAACATTTCCCATGCCTGTGAATAAAGCTGTCTGCCAAATAAATAAATGATAATGTCATGCGTTATATTTGAATTATATATTTAAATCTTTGCACTGGAGCATTGGTAAACAGGTATTATGTGCTATAGCTGCACAATAAAAACAGCACAGATATTGTGAAGATCTTATTAGAGTGTTTGTGTGAGTAGGAATGTGTTTGTATGCTAGGATTGTATGCTAATAAGTTAGTTGCATGTTGTTGTTTTTTATTAATTTACATTATAATGAATAATCTATTTCAGTTTTACAAACTTCTTGGAAAACCCTCCAATTACATCACACTGTACAAGCTAATAACACACCAGTTTTTTCTGCTACACACAGGGTAATACACCTGTGTTTGTTAATTATCTAATGTGCCGAGTCAGACGTGTTGGGAGCAATGAAATACTGTAATGTGGACTATGAGGGAGACTCCAGGAGCAGAACTGGGAAAACGCTGACCTCCAGGAAGTCCTCATACAGAGAGAGAGAGAGAGAGAGAGAGAGAGAGAAGAATAAGAAGAAGAACAAGAAGGCTTCTCTTTTTTGTGTACCTGCAGCTATAAGCAGACTGAAGAGGAAGCTGTTTTTTGGTTCTGGAGGTTCTGTCTTTGCTGTAAAATGGTCTAGGACAAAGGACTATGTAAAATGGTCTCAGATTCCTGTTTTTAGCTGACAGGAGTGGAACCCAGTGTGGTTTTCTGCCGTTGTAGCTCATCCATTACAAGGTTTATTGTTTTGTGCATTCTGAGCTCAACACAATTGTACAGTTCAAACCTATCTAGGCATTTTGTTTGTGATCCTCTGACCTCGCCTATCAACAAGGCATCGCCGCCCACAGAACTGTTGCTTACTTAAATGTTTTCTTCATTTTTCATACCATTTTTTGTCATCTCTATAGACTACCGTGTGTGAAATTCCCAGGAGATCAGCAGTTACGGGAATACTTCAACCAGCCAGCCTATCTGATATCAGCAACCAAATGACAGTTAGTCATGGAGACATAACCGGCTACAGCCAATTATATTAGGGTGGGCTGGTACAAATAATAGGTGGGCAATCAGTGATAGTGGCCACAACACCTAATCCAGTTCTCCCCATAACCAATATTTACAAAATTTCACAGAGCCCCAACTTAACACACACACACACACACACACAAACACACTCTTAACTACTCTAAGGATGCTCTTGACATAATACCCTTTGCTGGAATGTTTTTACCAGCATTCAGTCGAAGGTTCTGCACATGCCACATGCCTGTAGCTGGACACAGAAGGATGCATCCCGCAAAACAGAATACTGCAACCTTTGGTCGTGTGCAATACCTGGAATGATTAATTGGGCAGAATATATTACCAAAAACACACTTTTGTGTAATTAGAAAAAATTGTCTGGGACTGGTCATTATTCAAATTGCTAACTGCTTGGTCTGGGGCTGAAATAGCCTAGAGTTGGGTCTGCTTTGGGGCACTTGATGAGGACTGGGGCGGAGCAGTGCTTGTGGAGGGTAAACTGGAATTAGCTGTATGCTCTGATGTGCTAGCAACAGAGACTCAGGCGGCTCTAGTATTATATTACAGGCTTAAAATATTACCTCGCATGATACACCAAGTTGTAATGGCAGTCGAAGAAACATAATAAAATTTAATGTCAGTCAAATTACAAGCATTCAGTAGCTGCTAAACAGCAGCTAAAGTAGATAAACTTAAAAAAAAATAAAATTAAGTCCACACGGAGCTAGAGCCTGTCAGCGTGTCGAACTGAACGTAGCATGAGTAGCAAAACTATTCTGTGTTGCGAAGGTGGGGCTTTGTGTGGGGCTTCTGCAGACAAATCATTGTCTATTGGCTGTAGGCTGCTCACCCAATCAGAAGTTTGAAATCATACTGGAATTTTCTGTGCTATTTTTCCCTTTGACTAAAATAACAAATCAAACTTTGATTAGCTGGACAAGACCCAAATGCCGCCTGGTCCAGCATGGAGATCACACTTCCCCATTTTGATCATTAACGTATATATCAAGCTCTTGACTTGTATGTGCATGATTTTCTACACTGTTCTGTTGTCACATGATTGGCTGATTGGAAAACAAACGAGCAGCTGTACAGATGTTCCTATGAAAATGGACAGTGAGTGCATGTCACTGCGATTAATATAAGATTACAACATGCGTGTTGCTAATATGCTGCCAATAATCAGGACTCCTTAGGGTTAATATTGCTGTTCTATTCTGGATATTTTCATTTGTTTCTCGTATATTGTAATATCCTGGACTTAATGCGTTCTCTACCCATATGCCATGTTCCATCTCTGTCACATACTTTCTTTCCATCTACACTCATTTCCCCCATCTATTGCCTTTACATTTTGTTTCTTGCCTGTCTATTAGGGTGAGTTATGATATTTCTAGGCTGGTATCAAACAATTCACAGGCCTTGTTCCGTACTCGGAGCAGGAGTTTAGCTCGGAAAGGGCTCCCGTTGGCAAGGTGACAAATGACACCATCTGATTAATGACATTAATGTCTCCCTTGCCACATCACCTCAATCAGAAACACACACACATAGCCAAATGCTGCACAAAGCTATGCCCTTTTCATTGCAAGAGCCTGAAAGGTTTTTCCTTAATGCAGCTCCGCTATTCAGCGTCTGTTATCACTCTATAGGTGGCACTTCAGCTGTATGAATTACTAATATGTAGGGATTATCAATATACTGTACAGTACTCCTCTTTTCTAATGAAATACCTTAACATGAATTATAAAATCACTTTTAGGCCGCATTCTTCGCCGCTATAAAATCGAAGGCGTTCATCTTTTGTCATTGGATGGTAATAAAACAGAATGTATTAGATAGCAGTTAGATGGGAAAGTTCTCAGGTGATAAGTGCACGGCTTTGATGCTCAGAATAAAAGCCAACCCACCATCAAGCCCTTTAAGTTATTCAATTCAATTGGGGTCTGTGAAGTCTGGCAGCTTCAATACATCCTGATAAAGGATCTTTTTAAGAGAAGCCATAAAGCATTACGTGCCTGCGATGTGAATTCCCAAGGACTCTCCCATAACTGCTCCCAGATATCATCTTTAGCAGGAATCTTGGCGGGATCTGAGGTGTTTGATTGCAGCAGTATTCTTAGTTGATTGAGTCAGTATCTGTGCCATCCACATACAGGTACAACGATTGCCCGGGGTGTAAATCTGTCTGCTGTTATTTGCTATATATTGTCCTTGTTTAGTACAGCAAACGCACACTGTAGCATTTTTCCGCTAAACTCTGATTAACATTTTTTAACTGTGCATCAATCAGTGGTCAAAAAAATAAAGCTTTCCACATACAGGCATATTAAACCTAATAACTGGTTGTTTCACCCTTAGCAGCAAGAACTGGAATCAAGCATTTGCGATAACTTGCAATGAGTCTGTTACAGCACCGTGGAGGAATTTTTGTCCGGTCATCTTTGCAGAATTGTTGTAATTCAGCCATATTGGCAGATTTTCGAGCTTGAACCACCAAACACTTTTTCACACAGGACCATGTGGGTTTAGATTTTCTTTTCCCTTAATAATAAAAACCTTCATTTAAAAACTGCATGTTGTGTTTACTTGTGTTATCTTTGACTTATATTTAAAAAATTTTTGATGATCTGAAACATTATAGTGTGACAAACATGCAAAAAAAAAAAAAAATCAGGACGGGGGCCAACACTTTTTAACACCACTGTATATGTTAAGAAATAAAACTAGGAAACGGAAAGCATTAAATGAGACTGAGAACAACTGAAACCCTTTCCTTAAATGTTAAATACATGTCTTATAAAAATTTACACAACATAAACACTCATTACTGTATTCTTATTATCTAGAGCGTCCAAGGTACAAGTCTCTGCATATGAGTCGGTAAAAATAATAACATTTTAGGACAAGTGTAATATTAACACAAGTGCAATATTAATACACTTTTCCTAAAATGTTATTATTTCTAACGACTGTATGAGAACGCTTATATCTGCTGTGCATTGTTTTCCTCAAACAGGTACAGTATACAGTGCACAGCAGATTGAGCGTTCTGTTGCACTGTAATAATTTTCTATAATAGCAGCTCTTACAGTAATTGCTTTCTGTTATTAGCTGGATTAAAAATTTTCTTTGTTTTTTAATAAAAAATAAAGTTAGAATTTTTCAGATGGTGAATTATCTAATAAAACTGAAGACAAAATGTAATAATAATGTAATAATAAATGTAAATAATAAAAAAAGGGTTTTTTTTTTGTTTGTTTGTTATTTACTTAGTTTATATTTAAGAAAGATTGGAATTATTGTTTTTAATATGTTTAATACTGTTTTCATAAAAGAGGACTTTCTTGGTAAGAAGCAGGATTTTTATGCCTCTACCATTTCATTATGTTTTGGAGCGGCGTATTGCTCGAAGATTCTCATTAACATATCTCGAGTGGTCAAATGTGGAATGATGACATCTTTTATATTGAATTATTTATTGCAACCAGCAGACAAACTAATTAGATTTTAAATATGAGCCAAACAAGGACAAGATCACATCAAGGTCAGAAATGTCTAAAACAACTACAGATGGTAGCGGAGGAATCCTTGTCAATGCTGTTTGTGTGTTTGTTTGTTTGTTTGTTTGTTTGTTGAGAGATGTGATAGTTTAGTGGTTAAGGTGTTCGTCCACCAATCAGAAGGTTGTAAAGGTTGTGAGGTTTATTATTTTCAGTACCACATAAAACCCCACTGCTGCGATCCCTCCAATGCCTTTCGGTAGCTGCACGCATCAGATTCAAAACACTGATGATGCTTGCCTACAAAGACAAAAATGGAAGAGCTCCCTCTTACCTCAAAGCTCTTATCACTGCTCACACTGCACCTCACACCCTCAGATCTACCAGCACTGCTCAACTGGTCCTACCATCTCTCAGGGTAAGAGGTAAGTATACAGCAAGACTCGCTTCTGTTCTGGCACCGAGTTGCCATGGAATAACTTCACCTACTGTAAATGTCCGAACAGCTGAGTCACTGACTATCTTTAAACCACGAGTGAAGACCTACATCTTCCTGAAACACTTGAACTAGCACTTTTCCCTTTTGCTGTATGTATATATACGTATGTATTTAATGATGATATCCTAAGTCTATTGTAATTGTAAATGTAAATGAGTTTGAATCTCAATCCCAAGTCCACAAAGCTGCCACTGCTGGGCCCCTGAGCAAATGTATAAAATGAGATAAAAAATGTAAGTCTGTCTGGATAAGGTCGTCTGCCAAATGCTGTAAATGTTCATTTGCTTGTTTGTCTTTAACATGATAAGTTCATTTTTTTTGTAATGTTAACTCGAAGGGACACACAACTTCATCAGGTTTTGTTATTTGTTTGATTGTTTAACACGACAAGCTGCAGTTTTGTCATATTAACTTGAGGAGAGAAAAAAAAAACAGAGGCTGTTCTAAAAGTAAAATTTTACACTGACTATAACAAGAGACAACAAGAAGTAATTAGTCTCACATAATATTTCGTTATTTTAATATAAAATAAAATTTGGAATTGTCAGACTGTTGAGGTATGAGAGAAATAACACACACTGCACCGTGCTTTTATAGGAAATCTGCTTCAGCATAGGAATATATCCAACCACCCAGCATGGATTATTATTCTATATCAGCATGTTTTATTACAAACAGTACAGTAATAGTATAGGATTTATCCAACTGGTGGCTTTAGAGAACTTTTCTGGAGTATAAACAAAAAATATCGTGTTCAATCATAAGCCAGATTAACAAATTATCTGTCAAAATGACACTGATAAAACTCTGTAGGTTGTGGGTATCTTTACACATTTCCACTAGACACATTTATCTTTTACATGACCGCAATCTAAAACATTTAGATAATAAAACAAGATGTAGTACAGAAATTGCTTGTTTTATATTCCTTTCTTTGTTTCTGAGTAATGTCTGATCAGTCTGAAATAGCTGTGATGAATGAGGAACAATGTGAGCCTGAATCTCAACTTTAGATAACACAACTCATCCGCAGACACATGCCAATGAAGTCCACTTAAAATAATTGCACAAGCCATGTTTCAGCACAAACCTTAACTGCTAAATGTACCTCTATTTGCGGACGGCGTGGCTTGAAGCGGTGCTGATTACAGACGATAGATGTCGAAATGAGAAAAATGCTATGAATTAAAGTGGAGTGGTCTAAAAGAAAGCAAGAGCATATGAATAGGTGTAAGTCTGCTGCCAAACTATATGTGTTAAAAGACTTTGTCTTAATAGGTTTGACCTTCAGTGCAGTAATGATATGCAAGATGCATGGTGTGTGCTGTATGTACACAGCTCCACTGTCACACTTGCCCAATTACAGTCATTTTCTCAGACACAGTGTGCTTAGGTGAAGGGCAAAGCAAACACAAAGCACCTGGACAGGAGGGATCAAAGCCAATCAACAGAATACTAATCAGCTGTACGAACGAGTGTATGAACAGTTTCTCCCTTCACACACACACACACACATATTTACACACAAACACATTTACATACACACACAATTTACACACACAAACACATTTACACACATAAACACACATAAACACATACATAAAAACACACACACACACAAACACATTCACACACAAACACATACACATTTATAAACATAAACACACATAAAAACATACATAAACACACACACACACACACACACACACAGACCTTCCTGGATATGTTTGATTTTAGTGATGGAACCTATATTGCAAACATGACCTGCATAGATGCTCACTGGCTGATATCAACAATTCTTCAAAAAGTTCTTGACCTATTTGCCTTTAATCTTGTAAACCATTTCCAAACTACCGTGTTACAAAAGAGGAAGCATACTATAAGCAGCAGTGTTTCAAAACGTCCAGTGAGCTAGCCAAAGACAACACCAAATACAGATCACAATTACCGGTGCGTCCGTAAACAAGCAGATAACAAACAAATATCTGTACTTTAGCGTTTGACTCATCTCCTAACAATGTGCTTGCACAAAAGAAATAGCTATGTGCTATCTGCTGGGATACCGGCACATACATCGGTATCTGGCTTTTCAAAGCATCTGATAGTCACTTACAAATGTGGACTTTTTTTGCTGCCTGGTCAAAGCAAGCTCTGTCAGACAGAAATGTTTTTCTTCCTTACATTTGTTAGCTTGGCAATCTTGTCAAGCTTGTACTGGAGACACAGCTGATTAAGCTCATCAGTACATAACAACACTTGTCCTATTGTCTGCTAGTTAGAGAATAAAACAAATGTCAGTTTGTTAGAGAATTCACAGTGTAACTTAGCAAAACAACTGTGTTGCTTATAGATTTGTTGTTGTCTGTCCTTTAATTCTTTGTCTGCGGTGATGGAGTTAACTAGCGCCCTAATCTGGATGTTTACCTCGTACTGCCGTATGAATTATCTGCTGTGTGAGACTTTTTTATACAGTATGTATGCAGTTAATAAATCATTTAGTTAATTTGTCCCTTGTGGCCAGATGCTACATTTTAGGGAAGGCTAATTATTGCAATAGTTGACTATCCGTAATGAGGTATCGTGTGTCGAAGTATATTATTAATATTAGACTTCATTTATCCATTTAGTGTCAGTTGGTATAGACGTAATCAGGAAAAGATACGGTGATGCTCAGCATGCTCTTCTTAAAATCATTGTCCTTCAGACATCGTCTTTTAGATCAGTAGATAAGAGAGAGGCAGTTCAATATAAGTCATTTGGTAAACCTAATATGGACTTTTTTTTTTTAAAAAATAATAATAATTCAACATATTTGCACATTAACCCTGACAAGAGAAGCAAAGTCAAGAAAAACATTAACAAGCTACAGTCTTCTGTGAAGCCAAAATTTCTTTCTCATTGCAAATTTGGCAGACTCATATGGAGAGAAGAGCAACCTTAGTGGTATAAGCTACAAATATGCATTGGGATACAAAAAAAAAAAAAAAGGTTATGGAAGCAGGCATCAGAGACGAAGTTCACGGGATAAAGTGTGTGTTTATGTAACAGGGGAATGTTAACCTAGGTATATTTTTGAGCCTCTTTAAAATGAGTATATCTCAAAAACTACAAGGTGGATTTGAATAATTCTGGTACTTAGAATAAGTATATATATATTAGCAGTTTATATTATTTATAAATTACCCTATTACAATTATATTGGTGGTTAATAAAAAAGGGTTTTTTGCTTCTGATTCTGTGAGTTTTGGTCACAGTGTGCTCAGCCTTATACCGCTGGAGAACGGCTGTAGAATCTGCTTGTGTTTGTAACGTGTAATGGCAGATTGCTTGTGTCAGTTTTGTTGTGTGCGCAATGTTTAAACATTTTTTTCTGTCTGTTCGTTTAGCCGCTTGGTGTTGGAATTGTGTTTTGTTTAGGTGTAAAAGGGTCTTTGTAGTCTTATAGCTGAGCTTCTTTCCATACTTCTGCTATGCTGCATGTGCACACAAATTCAGGCTTTGTATGCTTAAGGAAGGATTTATTATTTCTGTCCTGGCTCATCCCAGGTAAGGTGGAAGGGGTTAATGCATATATTTATGTCCTTTGTTTCAGCATGTTACTTTTGTCAAGCAATTATATTTTATTTGTATAGTGCTTTTAACCATGGACATTTTAGCATTTTAGACATTTTAAATAAATATATAATTTCAGGATATAAATAAATAATACATATGGCAGACACCCTTATCCAGAGTGACTTACATTTTTATTTCATTTTATTCAACTGAGCAATTGAGTGTTAAGGGCCTTGCTCAGGGACCCCAGCAGTGGCAGCTCGGTGGACCTGTGATTAAATCTCACAACCTTCTGATCAGCAGTCCAACACCTTAACGACTAGGCTACCAGATCTCCTCTAGTCATCACATGCTTTATTATTTTATTTACGATGTATTATTGGACTATATGCTACTTGTATTCAATTATTGTTTTGTTAGAAGTGAGGGGTTCGCTCACACTGCCGGCCCTAAGCCTGGATAAAACGTGAGGGTTGTGTCAGGAAGGGCATCCGGCGTAAAATCAAACCTGTGCTAAAATCAAATATGTGGACCAGATGATCTGCTGTGGTGACCCCTGAACAGGGAGCAGCTGAAGAACAACAACAACAACAACAACAACAATGTATTATTAGAAGTCTATACAAGCATGCTGTACTAGAGCACAGCTTTTGTTATAGATCTAAAGAACAAATATAAACATCTCTTCATTTTTTTTTCAAATAGTAACGTTACAAAATAATTTTCAAATTGACTGTTAAGATGTGAAAATGTATAATATATTAATTAATACTAATTATCTTCATCCTTCACTTTTTTATTATGAATATATATATATATATATATATATATATATATATATATATATATATATATATATATATATATATATATATATATATATATAAATGACAATTACAAAACATTATTAAAAGGTAATTTACTGTAAAATAAATAGATTAAGATATCACAGTGTAGTTCACAGTGTAGTTATCATGCCAACACTGACAATAGTCTATTGAATAGTCAATAGTCCTTGTGAGAGGTAAGCCTGTGGTCAGTCAATCAATCAAGTCAGAGCTCACATTTGTGTGGAGATTGGCAAACGATCCAGAGGTTTTCCACATATCTTTATCTCACACCATAGATTATGGCAGATCAACACCAGATCAGTTAGAGACAAAACCTACACTCTGAAGCTAATGATCAAAAATGTGCTTACTCTGGATGGAAATTCAATGCACAGTTTAAAAATGCATTTGAAATGCCCAGGATTTATAAAGCTGAGTGATAAGAGGTGTCAGTTTCTCTGCTTTTACCTGGTAGGATGTCTGCTGAATAGCAAGTTTCACACAGCGATGTTCTGGGTTGCATTTCCACTTCGATCGACTTGCTGTGATTCTTACTTTAAGATAACCCAAAGTGTATTAATAAGATATTCACTCTAGGTCTTGCACTCTAAAATCCCTTAGTTGTTGTTTTTTCTTTGTGGTATATTTTAGAAGTCGGTCCAAGTCTCTATAAAACAAGAAGGTGCTGACAAATAAGCCTTTTAATAGTGTTAAGAGGGTTTTCTTTTTTAATGAACACAAGAAACTGATTGATTTCAGCTGCACTTGCCCTAGGCATCTCACTTGGGCAGTAGACTGAATGCAAATAAAATAGCCAAGAAAAATGAAATACAGAAAAAGAGAATTCAGTTCCAGTACCTCCAGGTCTATAAACTAATCTATCTTTGTAAGTGTGAATCTATCAAATAGGAGGCTGAGTGATGGTTGATGAGGCAAGACACAAAAACATACACTCATCATGTTCTTCATTAGGGTGAATCTATAACTGTCCTAACCGTAGTCCATAGCATGGCTTAATAGAGAGTAAGTCGGCAATGAATCTCTTTTGGTCAGGGACAAAATCAGGAAACAAGGTTTAGAAATGTGCAATACTCTCAGCAAACCTTTGCAGACGACGATACGTAGACACAGAGCTAAAACAATACAGGTGAACACAATCTGGAAAAATAACAGTAACAGTGACAAACCAGAGGAAGAAGCAGGACCAAAACCGTAATAAAAGCACACAGAGAACTAAACAAGCACAAGCATCACTCACAGAAATGGAGGAATTTGTGTCAGCTTGCTTCTTTGTAGAAAAAATACAGAGGAATTTTATTGCTAAGTACCGATTAAATGTGACTTTTTGGTTACTCTAGATAATCCAGTACCAGCTGCATGCCCTCCACAGCTGCGATGCTTCACTCGAAAGCCTGCCCATAGATGAAGGGGAATCAGGGTTCGATTCCAGGACAGCAGCAAGATACGGTATATGCAAATCTCTCTTTGTCCTGTAATGTTCATTTTTATCTGGCTAGTATTACGCGTGTCAGGTCCAGGTCCAGGTCCAGGTCTTGTGGGTCCCTATAAACACAATGATGATAGGGTGATGATTGTACATGAGATAATGCTGTCAGGGTCCACTGTGGAATTGATGGAAAATGTCTTTGGTGTCATCCTGTTCTGTGAAATTGCTTTGTGTAAAAACAGTTTCGTTCTGGCATTTGGGTTTCTTGGAGCGATTGAAGCACCTTTGATATGTCCTTTGATGACTCAGATACCAAGCACATGAAAAGCAGGTCTCCATTAAAGTACATTTTTGGCAGTCTGTGCTAACTATAAGGGTAAACCTGGTGGCTTTTACATGGGGGAACCACAGAAGATCTTCAGTGAACCAGCATTGTAGTGTTGCAGATGGTATAAAAATCAAAGGCCTCTTGCTAACAAAGGAGCGACAGCACCTTTAGCAACCCCTGATGATCATAAGGTTGAAAACTGTAGGGGATTCACTTCTACGGGGTGCTGCACTAGCCGAATCCCAACATTACAATGCCTAATTCTCACTTCATCTCTAGGTAATTACAATATTTAGAAGAGCAGGCGAAAAAAGCATTAACTCCAGCTCTTTATTGGCGTCTTTTCTTAAGAGGTTTATTTTAATGAAAGTGCTAGAGTACTTATGCAATACAATGACATGAATAAATATGAAGCATCAGGGTTTGTTTAAGGACATCCACATAAGTTGGGATTATTGCCCGTTACAAGGAACAGTGGCCTTTTTAAGAAATGATCAAAACACAGAAAAGCATTTAAGATTTTTATTAGGGATGTTTGTTCTACCGCATAACTAATGCTGGGACACATGTCCAACAGTGCATTGCAACTCACTCTCGTCTTAAAGCATTAATCACAATTACCTCAGCAAGCCTCCAGTGGTGTCTGACTAAAATGCTGATAGTGGCCAGAGCATCTCAAAGTGCCATGCTTGCAAACTCGAGTAGGTAAGGAAATCTTTTAAACTGCTAAGAAAAGGTTTGGCAACCACAAATCTTTCATAAATTGCAAGAGAAGTGGTTTCTCCATCCTATTATTCAAAGCAAGATAGTACAGATATGAACAGCAATTATAATAATGTCAATCACTATTTACATCAACAACACATTCTGCCTTAAACTCTAGCAATAACTTTTAATAAAGCCTAAGCTCCTTGTATGTTCCATTTTTTATTTACACAATAATCCATAAAAAAATATATAATAAATAAATAAATAAATAAATAAATAAATCTAATTTTAGAACCAAAAATCTCTAGATGTTTAGATACCCTGCATTCAAGACGGGTTTATTCCTCTCACTAATTAAAAAGATAATATGAATTAATTTCCCTAAAATTTCCCACTCATAAGTGTTTTATTTTATTTTATACAGAAAATGGCTTCACATGTATTTTTTCTCCTGATTAAACAGTAGAATTTCAAACAAAATAAAACGTTTTGTTTCTGTTCACTGCATCTTTACAGTTTAATAATTTTTTTAATTATGAAATTCGAGATTCTTTCATTTTTATTAAGCATGTAAACTGATGTGTAATTTGCACAAAAACATGCCTTTTTGGAAGCAATTTCTATCCGAAAACCACTTGTAAGAATATCAACAATCGACTAGCAAAGACTGTATTGGATGATTGTATTATTCTCTGTATTATAGATTTAATTAGATGCATTGTATTATCTATCAGCACACACACACACACACACACACACACACACACACACACACACACCAGTATGTTATCTTAAAATAACTATGATGATATGCTAAATTGATTGATGTCACTTGCAAGAACCCACTTAACATCTCTAGGTGTGAAATCAGATTGCTGTAAGGTCTCAATAAGCAGAAGAAACATTGCCAATAATATGGAATGAGTCAAACAGCCCTTGCAGTCAAGAAACCACTGAAGAAGCAACATCAAAGTGTTGGCTAAAGCACATCTACTCTGCATGTTGTCATAACGAATTGATAATTCGTGGTGCTTTCTATGTATGGCATTGATGAGATTGAAGTTCACGAGTGGGATACCGAGCCGAGGCTGTGCATGCCTCTCACTCATCATTCGCCTCTGCTCTGGCCTGCTCTTTGGAAGGCTTAATTATCCGCCCACTCCAGTCACTCCGAATTAACACCACGAAACACAGATAGTTATACACGCTTTCGTTTAATTTGGTCAGCGTGCGTGTTGAGCTTGGAAGTTGTTTTCTAAAGAAACTGGTTCGGTTCTTTTCTGGAAGGGTTCGATATCGTATGTGCGTTACAGTATATTGCCGATTCCAATCTAACCTCCACCTCAGTTATTACCTTTGATGTGGACTCCAGAAGGTTTGCTTTAAGATCAAAAAATAAATATTAGGCAGAATCATAGAATGTTGTCTTGGTTGTGTTTCTCAGCATATTGATCAAATCCTTTTGGAACAACAGCCATTTGTTATGATCTTTCTCTGAGATCCCTCACTATAACTAAAGTCGATTGTACAGCGATAATAATATCAATAAGTTGTACGTTTACTGGAGATATTTAGGCCAAATATCATCTTTCATTCTTTTTTAATTAAATGACGTTTGTTCTAACAATAAGGATTTAGTCGCATTGTCTTCCAACATCTGAGGCTCTGTGAATGTAGTCAAATCACATTGCTGCACAAAAGAACACAGAGTGAGGCTTTGTATGCGATTTAGCTTTACTTGAACTAATTAAATTATTTCATTGTGTCTTTTCACAATAAAAAACAATCTCTTTGCGTTCTCTGGAAGAAGCAATTCAGTCTTAGTTCTTGTCATTCTATTGTTTATATTTGGCTTATTTAGTGATTTTATGTAGAGGAGCTGACTGCAGTGACAGGAAGAGGAAATGGATCTCTTTGTTGTGTGAGGCTTAACCTGAGTTTTTGATTGATTTTCTGTATCAATGTCAAAACTCCATCTTATCTATCATGCCAGCCGTGTGATTGTCAGCTTTATACCCCAGTGCTGTTAAATTCTCCAGTCTGATTGGTCAGAAGGTGGTGATGAATTTTCCGTAACAGCAGTTCTGACAGTTGCACAGGCTGTAACTCAAGCTAGAGGTTTCTATAAAGCCACTCATTCTGATGTTGTATTATGGTTGTATTAACATGACCGAATCCATTTTTTTAATAAGAGAACATGACGAAACAGATGCTTATAGCCGCTTTAACTAATTTTGTAAAGTAATTTTTTTTATTTTAGATTTATGTAAAGCTGCTTTGAGACAATGTCCATTGTTAAAATTGTTAAAAATTGCTATACAAATCAAATTAAATTTAAATAACAGTAGGATGTGTAGAAATGTGTGATTTGTTAATAGATCAAAGTTGTAATCAGGAAATTATTACTTAAATAATTACTGATAATAGTGCAACCCAAAGGTTTATTCCATACTCCATACTTAATTCAGGGTTATGCCTCCACCCACATGGTGCATCTCCATAAGGCAAACAAGAAAATGTGAAAAGAATGAAAAAGAACATGCTGTTTTTCTATGTTTATCTTTCACAGGCGTTACTAAAGCCAATCACTTGGGGTTTGAACACTGAAGGATGTAATTAACCACAAACCCAATCTCCCTAAACCCAGCAGTTCTACTTTATACGATGCTGATGAAATGTGAACTTGTGCTATTCAAATGACTGCAAGCACAAGGGTATATAAAAAATAAGGATTTGGGCTAAATGCCAAGTCGAACAAGCGTACAAACCCTTATTTGTGTTCTTCAAAAGATGATTAGGAAAAGCGTTACTATTACTATTGCTAATTTCTAACCATTACCTCAATGACACATCTGCACATTGTATTATGATGGGAATCATTAGCTTTAATCATGGTAATTAAAAAAAATATATCACAAGGATCAGCTCCTCTACTGCTTTTATAGGCATTGGTGCTTCTGTCAGCTTTTATTCTTGTTTAATAAGCATCAGTCAGAAGATGGGTAGGTTGTGTGTGTGTGTGTGTGTGTGTGTGTGTGTGTGTGTCAGAGAGACAGACAAAGCCCTAATTTAACATATGTCAAGTCTCAACAACTTACACAATATTTGTTATATAACTGAATGTTAATAAGGAAAACTTGGACTGTCTTTAGTTTGGTCTTCTCAGAGTGCTTGTCAGAGAATAGTCTCTATGGTACAGTAAGTCCTGAAACACTCCTATGGCCTATAGATTTGAATTATGTTATTTTACAGATTTATATTAGGTTATTTTAGTGTTAATGTTGGAGGTTGCATTTTATAACATCCCATTTCTTGGAATTTTAAACCTTTTTAATTTAACAATTTTTCTTCTCTTCTGGCTCGGCTCTGAGAACTCAACTTGATTGCCCTGCTGTCATCTCGGGCTATGTATATATACCCCCCGGTGTCTTGCATGGCATTTAGAAGTCGTGTATGTGTCCTAGTGGAACATTTCTCTTAATTGCAAGTGTAGTTTATAGTGTTTTTTTAAACCTGACTTTGAGTATATTGTGTTTTTGACAGTTCCCTGCCCACAAATATGATTATAAACTATAATTCTCGATCAGCAACTCTGTTACTTAACTCTGCTATTTAATGGCAAAATAGTAAAAGTACTACTTTTAAAACCAATTAGGCTAATTGCAGCTAAACCTTTTTATTTTCTTAATGAGCAAATCAAATGTCATTACTCCCAAACTGCAGACACAAAAGAAGTCAGATTATAAGAGCCACAACCAATGAGGAGAGAGAGAGAGAGAGAGAGAGAGAGAGAGAGAGAGAGAGAAAGAGAGGAGAGAAACAGAGAGAGAGAGATAGACAGAGAGACAGACAGAGAGAGAGACAGACAAAGAGAGAGAGAGAGAGAGAGAGACAGACAGAGAGAGAGACAGACAAAAAGAGAGAGAGAGAGAGAGAGAGAGAGAGACATACAGAGAGAGAGAGACAGACAGACAAAGAGAGAGAGACAGAGAGAGAGAGAGCAAAGCAAGCAGCAGTGTCAAATTTGCTGCTATCCTATAGGCAGAAAAGGTATTCAGGACAATTGAGATTTAGCTTTTTTTTTTCCCCAAAGCATTTATTTGTTCTCCAATTTAGTGATAAGCTACTGACTGATAAATTAAATTTAGCCTATTTATCCTTGTTATGGAGTTGCTTAGCTAGAGAACAGATGAACAGAAAGGTGTTGATGTGTTTCTACACATTTATACTCTTAGTTGTACCTGGTTATACTATACATCAGATGAAAGTGAGTGGTTCAAGCTCTCTCCTGCCTTTATCTATAATTTTAGCTAGCATGATAACGTTATCTGCCTTTGTGATAGACAAGAAGAATACACACAGGTTAGATAACAAAATACATGGAGAACACAGTCAAAACCAATAAAAAGAAATATCACATCACATCTACACACGTTATATCTACATACGTGTATTATACTACAGAGTATGTCACTTTACACTTGGTGTCAATACTATTTAGGCATAAAATTCTTTTGAATTCTGATGCTTTGGACCCAAGTTTGAATTCTTTCTACTTTGAGACGGACTGTATATGAAGTTCTAAGACTAAAATCATACATTTGACAGTGTTCATTTCTAATTAATTCTGCAGTCATAGTGCATTTATCTGATATATTCTAAAAGATTCAGCTGTAAAATGTTGCCAGTTGGATGAATTTAATCATCAAGCTGGCATGCTGGCCTTCTAAAAGATCACATCTAAAATAGGCAGCCTATAAAATCTCGGGTTCTCGAATCACGTGTGCAACTTGCTAATTTCAAAGCCCCCTGTTTAATTTCTGTTTAATGGAACGCACTCCACTTCAATTTATTACTGTGTAAATTAGACTCTGTTAGCAGCGCAGTCCTTGGAGAGTAAAGGTAACCTGAAGCTATTTGCTCTTTCTCTCCAGAGTGAAACACCTTAAAGTGCATTAAAAGCAGGCAGGCGCTGAGGCAGCTCGCCCTGCAGGACCCCTATCTGATTTATTAAAATGCAAGAGGAGCTGCATATCACTGGACCTCAGAGATACATAAATCATCTATTAAACAAACAAGTGATGAATAGTGCTCTCTCTCTCTCTCTCTCTCTCTCTCTCTCTCTCTCTCTATTTCTGTCTCTTTCACTTAGACATACATTTACACTCTGGTTCAAATGTACCTTTAACTTCAAAATACTTACAAAGCTTATTCCACTTAAAAAAATATAGGCACAGTATGTGTGTGTGTGTGTGTGTGTGTGTGAGAGAGAGAGAGAGAGAGAGAGAGAGAGAGAGAGAGAGAGCATGAGAGAGAGATCACATACATTTACAATATCAAAAATTCATACGACAGCTCTCTCTCTCTCTCTCTCTCTCTCTCTCTCTCTCTCTCTCTCTCTCTCTCTCTCTCTTTCTCATATTCTTTCGATCTTTTTTCTCTCTCTTTCTCGCTCACACAGAGTGAATGGACCAGGACAAATGATATGACTCCCTATAAGCTGGACCCCAGCTGCGGTTGGACATGCCTTTGAAGTGAAGAGCTTGTGGAGTCCTGCTGCTCTCAGTTCTGCCCACGTCCTGGAGAAACCATCAGGGAACTTTACGGCGTGGGCAGCCGCAAAAACATTTTTCAGCAGCCTGGCCGAGCTCAGCAGAAATGAACCCCTACTGAGGAGATTTTCTCTAGCAAAATGGCTGATCCAGGCTGCATTAGCCACAGACCTGGAGTTTTGACATAGGAGAAGTAACAGAAATGGAGCTTCTTGCTCTTACGGTGGGGTGAGGATTATTGTGTTGTTTGCTAAAGTGGAAGCATAAAAGCTGACACTGTAGGAAGACACAGAATGTAGAACAGAAATCATGCTGACTTTCACCAATCATTGCAAAATGCAAGGTTAGATGAGGCAATTTGGATATTTACGAGGCTTCCTGCTAAAGGAAATAGCACTATCGTATGTCAGGAAAGATAAATCAGGAAAAGAATTGGTTTTAAAGTTAAAATATCTTCCAAGAGCTTAACTCTGAAAATGTATAACATGTCATTACGTGATGTTGGAACGGATTCCCGTTGTGTAGAGTAAAGTACATTTCCTTAGTCCTCGATATTAGTGTTGATTTCAGTGACTGAGCAAATCGTAATGAAAATTACATAAGCTACTTTTAGCTCATGAGCTGTGAGCAACTAAGATGGAAAAAAACAACAACTTTATTTTACAGCAGTGTAAGTAGCTAGTGTGTTATGAGGTAATTGGAAGTTAATTCTGGCACATATTGGATTTTAATGAACACAATAACTTCTGTGAAAATGACCTGGACTTTACTGCAGCATTTAGTTCCACGGTGTAAAATAATATGTAATAAATAAAGTAAAGGTAATAAAATAGCTACAAATAATATTTGCTAAAGACTTTGCTAACTGCAAGTTAAATTTGTCAATACAAATTAACTACTGTGAAAAAAGCATGCACTACATTTAAGAAGTGATCGTAGTTAATAGTCAGTAATTTCCAAGAAAAATGTCTATATGTGAACCAAATCTTTTTCAGGGTCATTTGTTCAGATGTTTTTGCCCAATTCACAATAACATTTGCAGTCTAGTTTATCTACGAAAGAGTAGAGATTCTAGTCAAAGAGGTAAAAGAGGTCAGATGAATTGTTAATTTTGTAGTAGAACGGTTTAGCATTTTTATGAAGATATTTACATTTACATTTACATTTATAGCATTTGCAAGACGCCCTTATCCAGAGCGATGTACAAAAGTGCTTAAGTCTCTATCTTTGGATACATTAACTCTCTACATTAGATCACTAGGTTACATACCTAAAATACCATGAGTCTAAAACAGGACGTGCTAGTTGAAGTGTTTCATGAATAAGTAGGTCTTCAACCGTAAAGATATAATTTAAAGGCAGAACAAATCAATATCTAATCTAATCTAATTAATAAAATAAATAAATAAATACAATATAAAAAGGTAACATCAGGGCAAATGTACTTAAATAAAATAGGCACCAAAACACAAATATAAATATAAATATCTGACATTTCTGTTTTTGTAGCTTTTTTTGCAAAATATTATTATTATTATTATTATTATTATTATTATTATTATTATTATTATTATTATTATTATTATTATTGCCTTCATTTGAAAGGCAAGTTTAGATCAAGTTGTATAACTTGATTAAGATGAAAATAATTTCTTGAATTGCGTATGCTCCATCAATTGGTTACTAACATTTCTCAATATTGGGGTTTTTTTTTTAAGCAGATCTCTTTACCCCCATGCAGCACAGCACAGCAGTTAACCTCATATCCAAAATGCACTAAAACTACCAAAAATACCACTTCATATTAACTCATTCTATTTCCCCCATTGCTGAGCCAAGAAAAAGCTAAAGTTTCTGCACCTACTAAATCCCAGTTTACTGTAACCCCTGGGTCCGGCTAACAAATGTCTAATAATGCTCATAAAATTATAGGTTTCTTTAACATTTGTGTAAAGTTAACAGAGGGAATATCAAAATATACAGTAATATGCTGGTATTTTATTCAGAATAGTTCATATATATATATATATATATATATATATATATATATATATATATATATATATATATATATATATATATATATATATGTATTTACTTATAGTATATTCTTATATTGGAACCCTAAGGTATTATGTGTTTCCACCAGGAAAGTTGCCAGGGAAACGGTGGTGTCTTTGTGAATAAAATTCACACCCAAAAGCAAGGATAGCTAAAAACACGATTTATTAAGTAAAATATAACACAAACACACCACACAAACTAAGCTGGGACACACTGGAAAACTGAAACAGAACACACAAAGTCAATACAAAGCCAAGACAAAGATGAGGATTCCGCACTCCAAAGGCAACGCGGCACGGATAAATGAGGAAGACAATTAGACAGGAAGGAATAGACAAGGGCAGGGCAGACATGTGAACACAAAACGTAAACAAACAAAATAAAAACACTTATGTGAAAAACCCTGGGATAGATCCTGACAAAAAATTATTGTTATTACTGCCATTTAAAACCTTGTTCCCATAACATGCTGCATAACCTTGACATTTTTTTTTTCTATGAAACAGCGGTAAGCATGTGCTACTTCTGAATAACCTTGAAAGAAAAAACATCAAGACTATTCATCCATTGATCACAAAAACTCATACTGAGCTGACCATTCAGAATTGACGCTATATTCATAATGCAGGAAGTACTCAAGAGTCACATCCACTTATGAAATGAGTGTAGAGGCGTCTCAAACAAAGAAATGAAAAAGGACAGAACAATCCCCAAGACCCTTTCAGCAACGCCTTGGTTCCATCTGTCAGCTCCAAAATAATACTCCAGCTGGGATTGAAATAAAAGCCGTCTCTCTTCCTCTTTTCCTCTCTCCATCTCTCTCGCTCACGCTCATGCACACTGGGAGAAGTTGAGAGAAAAGAGAACATCAGGCCAATCACCACTTAGCACCTTCCCCTTGTCTCGTGCTGTGGCACCAAACTCTGCAGCCCTCTCATGTTTCCAACAAGCTGCTAAACACAGTCCCAGTCCTCCCACTGAGATCCCACATGAACAAGCCTAGGAATGCTACAGCACAATCAAATCAGCTCAAGGATAATGAGCTAGTTTTAATTAGTAACTCCATGGATTAGATTATAACTAATTCTCATCGCATACTCTTTCTCAGACACCCCTCCTTTATCCAATGCTTATGGAGCAATTTTTTTTTTTTGTTTTCTTGTCTTATGAGTCTGAAATTTTAGAAAAAATAAAGAGCAAGCCACGAAAACGTGAAGGTTTTGTTAAATGTTAAATGCAGTATATGAGTTATGCTGAAATATGATCTGTCAAGCACAAACAAAGCACACAGTATAAAGGTTAAAATAACTCACCGGTTTACGTCTTTAATGAGTTTCTTTGATGTACCTTTAACATTATTTTTATTCCAACTCATAAAAATGTGCAGAGGTATTTCTAGCTCTTACAATTATTCACTTTCAACAGAAAGAAAATCTATATATTTTTGGCCTCGCCACTCAAAAAAAGCCTTAGACTCTCTCCCCTGGGATCAGTGCATTTCACATTCTCCTGCTTGATAATGATCTTTGCCCTTCCTAGTGCGGATAATTTATTCCACTGGGCTGAGCATTAATAACAGTTTCAATGAGTCACCTGCAGCAGAGAGTGAACTGGCCCATAATCTCATGGGCCACCAGACTGTCAAAAACCAGCTAGTCCCCAATAATATATAACCACGGCCCACCCCAGTCAACACATTTTCCCATCTTATTAATTAGGGCAATTAAGGTAAGGGAAATATTTATATAAATGGCTTCACTGTCCATGGTGTCGGTTGATGTCTATAACATTAATCAGACTATTGCTCTTTGTAAGGAGAGTGGCACGGGGAGAGCTCGAGCATGGGTTGTGTTAATGAATGAATGTGTCTTGCCTGCACTTAGTGTTATGAAAGCACCTCTTTACTCATGAGCTGAAACAAGTACCGCTAATGACTGTGCAGGCTTCAATCATATCACATTTGTGCCATGACTTTACAACTAATGACTTATTTGCATTCATTCACAAACATTTTTGCAATTTTTCAAAAACAGATGTTCACAGGGTACAGTACAGTCAACTCCAGAATGATTGGCAGTCTTTATGTAAATTAGGAGGAATGAATAAACATTCATTTAGTCAGCCATCATTTTAAGTAAGTGCTTTATCCTGCCCAGGGCTGCAGTGGATCCAGAGTTTATTCTGGGAAAGCTGGGCATGAGATGGGAATACACTCTAAAATGGACACCAGCCCACCGCTGTGTACCAGAGAATCTGGAGGAAGCCTACATGGACATGGAAGAACATGGAGAGAAACTCCACACAGTCAGCAACCAGAGGATCAAGATAGAACCAGGACCCCTGGAGCTGTGAGGTAGCAACACTACCCACTATCCACTGCTCCACTGTGCTACCTGTGAATAAACATGCTAAAATTAATAACAAATACAAGCACTAAGACTCTTCCAGTTATGTTTAACATTTATTGAAGACACTTACTCTGAACTCATACAGGACATTTTTACATCCTAAATATTCCTAACTTTAGGCTTAAACATTTTGTTTTCATTTGGATTTGTTTTTGGGTTCTTTATCTAAGGCTTCCAAGACTCCTAGTATGTTCTTGATTTCTCTATTGACATGGTCTTGTCTTTATTGGCATTATTGGATTGTGCACTTGACTCAATCATGGGAATTGGTCTCACAAAATATGTGATTCAAATCTCAAAGTTTGTAAAAATGTTTATGTTGTCTTTTCTTTCTGTATGCACAACATTTAAAAAGAAATAGCACCTTCTTCTAGAAAATAAATCCTAATCATTGGCACAAAGCATAAATCACATGAAGTATGGTTTTCAGTCTCAACCTTGGCTTGATCTCATTTTTATATAAATGTGATCTTGACTTGACCTTGACTCAATCTTAACTAGTCTTAGTCTTAGACTTAACAATGGCAGTTGGGACTACAGCTTTTCATCATTTTATTAAAGAATCTATGCTCACAGCTTAAATTCCTACAAGAGGTTTTGGGCTAATAAACCTAGTTACTCATTTCATATCAATCTTCCCGTCAGGATTCTCCCTCCATATTTTACACAGTTTTTAATGTGTCTCATTCTGAGTTTAACTGACAGTGCCACTGGTGTTTACAAGTTAAAATTTTATCTGACCTTAAAATATGATATTAATTGTAATTCCAATCACACTTCAGTACAGTTTTGCTGTATTTTGTTGGTTTCTTTAAAAAAAGCCTTCTTTGCTAAAATGACACTAAACAGCTGATTAATTTTGATATTTAAATCTGTGATCTTTGCATTCATCCCCATCCTCCTCATTGTGGACTAGTATTTTTATGACCCCTAAGTGTGCCTAATGGTATTTTTAATTGTATAGATAGATAGATAGATAGATAGATAGATAGATAGATAGATAGATAGATAGATAGATAGATAGATAGATAGATAGATTAGTCACAGTCACTAATGTGTACAAGTCAACAGTCTGAGTTTGTGCTGAAGATTATGAAGATTGGTGAAAGTAGATACTAATCATTTTGGATCAAGAATGCAGATTTTAATTTAAATTTCTTGTGAAAAGTTGTTGTTGTTGTTTTTGTTAAAGGATTGGTAGTTTTATAGATTGGACAAATTTGTCAAATTTTAGATAACATTTACTTTTGTGAATTTTCCTGAATATGTAAGGATTGGGATGAGGGATGATGACGTAAAGGCAACTTATCCACACCACTTGCTGTACCATGAAAAGCAGCGCTGTCCTGTTCTGCATACATGTCCTTTAGCCACACCCACTTCTACCTCTACACTATATGGATAAGTGTATAAAAAATGAATTAGCACCTTCTGACCAATCTCAGTCAAGAATTCACCGACGCTGTGGTATTAGCATTGTTAACATTCACTTCTCTATGTAATTTCAATATATATTATTTCTCGCACCAGAAGTTATTTTACATGAAGCTGTTTTAAATTCTGAGCCTGGTTTTATTCTGGCTAATTTATGTCCTAATTCTTTATGTATTTCACGCTGGTATATTAGTTCTCATTTCATTTGTACCAAAGTTTAAAATGAAAAATTGATGTCTCAGACTAAGCTTTCATCTGTTACTGGAGGCCAGAAAGCTGCAACCAACACTGTTCCTCCTTTTAATTATTCCATTAAAGATCATTTCTAAGGATGAGTTTAGAGACTGTAAGAGTGGAGTCTACATTTTGTGACAGAAATACAGAGACAGAATACACACACACACACACACACACACACACACACACATACAGCCTTTAATGCTATACCTAAATCTAACCCTAACATTAACTGTAATTTAATGTTAATTTAAACTAGCTGTTACTGAAACCTTTATGCTCTTTCAGTTCAGCTTTTAAATAAGTTGGTTGATTCTTTGGTTGCATGATTCCTTGGTTGGTTGGTTGGTTGGTTGGTTGGTTGGTTGGTTGGTTGGTTGGTTGGTTGGTTGTTTTTTTAAGCAGATTGCTGTCCAGGAAGCAGGTAAATGTCCTTTCAAGGTCAAAAAATGTCAGACGTCAAGATCTAAAATAAAATAATAATAATAATAATAATCCCAACCCTCCACACACACACACACACACACATCTTTCATAATTTTTCTAATAAATGGTTTGAATGAGAAACATCTACCTTGACCTTTTCTTTTTCTCTATGAAAATGATCCTGTAGCTCATTAAATATATTAAATCTGTTTCTGCAATAAAGTGTGTACATATAGTCACAATTTTTGAACCTCAAATTTGCTAAGGGCATGAGTTTCAGCTAAATTACCTAAGATATTTGCAGGTCAAATAATAAAGCAAAAATGAAATAATGCTCTTGACTTGCTAAGTGCATATAGAAGGAAAAAACAAGAAAGTAAAAGCATGAGCTCCTCTGCTGCCCCTCTCAGGAGTCTACTGCTAACTGCAGGTTATTTTCTCCTTCCTTCCTTCCCCCTCTTTTCCCCATGTCTCTCTCTATCCCTCCCTCTCTCTCTATCCCTCCCTCAGACTCTCTCTCTCTCTCTCTCTCTCTCTCTCTCTCTCTCTCACACACACACACACACACACACACACATACACACACATGCCTTTGTTCTTTTTCAAAATAAAACATTGTAGTACAAGGACAAGGAAATGGACAGTAATTTAATATACATGCTTTCGGATTTAAGCTGATGTTCTCAGATAACAGAATCTGATGCATCTCAGTAAACAGTAAATACTGAATGTTGACCTTGTTCTGACCTCATCACACTTCACACTCCTATACACATAAGACCACATGCAAGAACAGGAAGTATAGACAGTTATTTACCCCAGTGATCCTCTGCTTCTCTACCAAAACTGTATGCAGCTCAGCAGTGCTGTCATGACTACCATAGACTGCATCTCTTTCGCCTCCCATGCACTTCACTGCACCAGTTTCTGAGCCTTTGTGATTCCCTTTTTTATTTGGGTTTTCCTGTTTTGATAACTCTCATTCTTTCTAATATTTGATTCTTATTTTACTTATATGGTCATTGCTTTCTGGAACTGATGACACTTTCACAAATGATTGGTTCCTGCTTAAGTTGAGCTCATTGGCTGTTTCAAAAAGGGATGCTATTCAGACTACATATATTAAACCCTATTCAGAAGCAATCTACAGTATTGTGTACAGAATGGTAATAACACAAATATTACCAGAAAATCAACACAAAAAAAGAAAATAATAATAATAATAATAATAATAATAATAATAATAATATTAATAATAATAATAATAATAATAATAAAGAAAAACACATTAAACTAAAACATTAAACATTTTTCGACAGTGTGTCAAAAAAAAATCCACAGCTTCAAAGTCAAATAAATTGTTTAAAAATGTAATTTAAATAAGCAAGCAAACAAACCCGTGCATAATGACCTACAAGTACATATATAACATGTTATAGTGCATTTATAACAAATTATAACACATAACACCTATAACGCATTATGCATATTCTTATAATTTTAAATAAATCCAGTTTACTGAAATGGCTATAACAGGCTATTAATTGTTAACAGCATACTTTATCAGTAGTGTTAATAACACATTACATCACCAAGCTCCATCTTGCATCGTACGTTATGATGAGGCTATAAAGGTGGTATAATGGGTTTTAAGCGCTACTTACAATGCATCATTGTACCAATTTAACAATAAATTTTAAAACAGTCTTATAAACTGTAATGCCTATTCATAAATAAATATAATGTTGTATATGAAACTTTATGAATATGTTATAACATGTTATGAAGGTATGCATAAGTCATTAAACATTCATATATATTTATGGAAAGGGTAAAATTGTTATTTAAAAATAAAATTGTTGGTTAAACTCCACATGAGGACTGAACTGCATGCGGTTACCATCAGTGCCGTAGGGCACGTGACGAAACTCAACACAGACACTGAATCCTGAATTAATCTCATCCAGCTGATCTGCAGATGCTAAATGATAAATATTAATGTTTTAATCTATTTAAATATTAATGTAAAACACTTTTTATTTCTTAACTGGATGTGACGGCTCACTTGATAGCGAACAGAAAATGAGCTCTTTATGCTTGTTATGCCATTACTGTATTCTGCCTACATTGCACTCTTGTTCCAAAAGAAAAAGAAAAGCAGTTTTTCGTTTCTCTGACTGGCTTAATGACATACCCTGCTGTCTCCTTACATTACTGAACACATTCTGGGTCACAGTAAATGCAAAAATACTCAATATGCACAACAATGTGAACAGCAATCGAACAATTCTGCAGTCTAACGCTCACAACAGGCACAATTCTGAGATCCTGTTTAAAAGACACACGTATGTATGTCACATGTTTGTATGGACATATTTTTATTCACTATATTCCAGTGAATTGCTTCTAGTCATAATAACAAATAATAATGTCGTATGATTTCATGACTGTAAGAAAATGTAAAAAATGGTGAGAACCATGTCTGCAAGAAATATCAGTAGTATTCAGATTCAGATTCCTGTTTATTGTCAAGTACAGAAACAATGAAACTCCGTACAATCGGTTCTCAGGCACTTGGGAATTATAAACTAATCAACTAATAATAATAAAAAACAAATGTAATTTAAAATGAAAAAAATGATCATTAACGCTTATTAGCAGTACAATGGGGTTCCATGCTGTTTTCTACAAATAAATGACTTTATGGCCGTAAGTGTGATATAAAATGTGTCAGGACGTTTTTTTATAATCTTGAAATAACCTTAGACAGAATTTTTGTGTTTGAACACCTTCAAATTTTAGATGATTATGAAGAAGCACTTTTTCTTGTCATTTTTGTATGAATATACTACCCTTAGTAGGCTATGTAAAAATAGAAATACTTGTGAAATTCTGCAAGTTCTTTAAGCCTAAGTGTCTACTTTCGTATGAGTCATTAACCACTGCTATGGAGTGTGACGTGACAGGAGCGCAAACAAAAATAGGCACAAATTCCTTCTTTGGCCTCTGGGATAAAGATTTAAGATTATTAGGTTTTCTGTAAGAAGAAATTTAGGTAACGTTCATGAAAAAACTTTCCAGTATCATACAATTCAATTCTATTCTATTCCATCTAAATTTATTTGTGTACATTATGTTAACAATGGGTATAAGTTTTAAAGCAGCTTTACAGAACATAAGAAATATTGCTTAGATGGAAGAGGAAGAAACTTTGAGAGGAACCAGACTCTTAGGGGAACCTCACTCTCATTTGGGTGACACTGAAGGGTGTGATTACAGTATGAGTCCATATTATACAGTCGACAATTGTGTATTGATTAGGAGGTTGTTGTCCTCAGAGACCACATGGAGTTCATTCATTCATTTATTCATTCATTAATTTATTCATTCATGTCACTCATTTATAATTAGAAAATTGTTATCATTAACATTGTTGTGGTATAAGAGAGAATAATAACTTCAGGACATGTTATTTGGAGCATCACATCATCACACCATCCCACTGTTAAATATTTTCCTATAACAGAATGTGCCGAAGTGCTTTATTGCTTAACTAATAGATATTTTTTTTTTTTTTTTATAAAATTCTTCTCAAATACATTTACATTCAACCTCAAGTTACATCATGTGTCTTATCATTCATCAATGTTTATGACTGTAGATAGAATAGAAGCCTTTATTTTGTCACATATACATTACAACACAGTGAAATTCTTTTCTTCTCATATATCCCAAATTTGGAAGCTGTGGTCAGAGCACAGGGTTAGTCATGATACAGCGCCCCTCGAGCAGTGAGTGTTAAGGGTCTTGTTCAAGGGCCCAACAGTGGCAGCATGGCAGTGCTGGGGTTTGAACCTCGATCCATATCCCATAGCCTTAACCACTTGAGCCACCACCACCCCTAAAAATGACTGTTATAAAAGCCCAGTGTATGATAATTTCCCTTTAAATAACCCATCATTGTTGTGTCCTCATAATACATCACACATTTTCTCAGTTACATTATGGTAAATTATTTCTAAAGGTAAAATACAAAAAAAAAATCATAAATATAGAAGCTAGAATAGAAATAGTGTGAGAAAAGTATCAGTCTGAAGGGGATCAGCACACACACTGATACCCTGCATGGATCCACTGTAGGACACGGATGGGTAAAGGATGGATGGTCGGATTCTGCTGCATGACTATTTTTTTCTCTTCTATCTTAAAGCCACACAAGCTCACAAACAAAAAAGTATTCGCTGAGTCTGAATACTTCTACATCTAGTAAAGGTCTACATCTATTGTTGTATAAATACTTTGAATCATTCCAGGCTCATGGATATGCAAAAGTGACTTAGTGATGAAAGTGATAAGATTCAAATACATTGCTCCTGAATATTTAATATGTTGCCTCTTTGCATAATAAAATCAGGATCGTATTTCTTCCCCTCCGTCTAAAACAGTGTATATTTGTCTCAGTGTGACTGTGTGAGCACAAGTGTGTGTTTGTGTACACACACAAATCCCTATGTGATTATAAATCAACCTCATGTCAGACGGCTCTCTGTGATTCTGATGCAGCAGCAGAAAATGATCCACCCCACCGACTCCCCTCCTCCTCCCTCCACTGACAGGGAGTTTGCTACAAGTTATCTGGAATGTCATGGAAATTAGCATTGAAATGATTCTGCTGACAGCCGCACGCTATCTACGGCAGCCGCACACAAAACAGACCGCGGGAATCCTAATGGCCTGCCAAGAGAAACTCCCAGTACTTTCTGAACGGCTGTGGAAATCATATGCATGCACAAAAGTATTGGCCAGATTGAATTCACCATGAAGTCGACGACTCGGGTTTATAAAAAGAACGATACAAAAACACCCGTATCCACCCACCCCTTGTCCACACACACACACACACACACACACACGCGCACACACATTGACCGGATGTTACATAGCCATTCAACTTTGCATTCACTTTTAGACAAATTAGAAAATGTAAATGTAATACATGTATATAGATGCCTAGAAAGGCCAAGTAAATATATTCATATTTTTACTATATATACACACATATACATACATATATATATATATATACAGAAAGTTCTGAACTATAGACTTTTCTGAACTGACTGTTTCACATTTGCATGTATCCTGATCATAAGTAAATTAGTATAGCAGCATTTTAAAGTCCAAAAGTGAAAAAGGAGAAAATTGCATTTTGTTCCAATTCAGCTGAAATTGTATGGGGAAAAAAACATCACCTGCTGAGCTGATCCTGTACCAACTGATGCGTCGAATTCAGTCGTGTGGAATCCAGTGGGTTCTACTGCTGTTGTATTTAATCTGCCTCATTTTTTTTTAACTGTGCAGTTCCTTTGAGATGCTTTTCTGCCCAGCATGGATGTAAAGGGGATGTGGTATCTCAGTGGATAAGATGTTGGTCCACCAAGCTGCCACTGATGGGACCCTGTGCAAGATACTTAACCCTTAATTGCAAGAAACCTTTACCCTTTATAGTGAAAGTGGTAGTTCAGTGTTTAAGGTGTTGGACTGTCAATCAGAAGGATGTGAGTTTGAATCCCAGTGCCAAAAAGCTGCCACCTGTGGGCCCTTGAGCAAGACCATTAACCCTGAATTGCTCAGTTGTATAAATGAGTCACTCTGGAAAAGGATGTCTGCCAAATGCTGTAAATATAAAGAAGAGTTATGTGAGTTACTGTAGGCTTCCAGTCAGCATGAACCAGTCTGACTGTTGTACTCTGACTGTATGTCATCACCGAGTTTCCACCTGCTGACTTGATGTTGTTTTGTATTTGTTTTTGGCCTTATTCTGTGTAAACCTCAGTTTCTGAAATACTCAAACAATCTCATCTGCTACCAATGACCATGCCACAGCTTTGAAAAGGTCATTGAGCTCACTTTTATTTTTCCTCATTCATGCACACCTGTCTCCGTGCGTTTTTACACGTTGTTCTGCTGTCACATGATTGGCTGATTGGATAACTGCATGTGTGTTCCTAATAAAGTGATCACAGAGTGTGTATGCATGCTAGTTCTTTTGGAGCAGTCAGAAATTGTTATTCAGTTTTTGTTGTTACACAAAGTGAGAATTTGACTTTTCTTGACCTTATTTTTTAGGACTGTGAAATGTTAAAAGGGTTAAATGTTAAAAGCATTGAATATGTAAATAAATAAACCAAGGCCATTTCCTTTCTCCTGTCAACAAGTCACTTCTCATTCAATCGCTCAGACGAGCCACATAACAGTGACTAATACATTCACGACCCTATAATCATTGCAAAATTACTATCTTTTTTTTTTCTCCACTTTGTTGTTGTTGTTATTATTGTGTTTCAAGTCTTATCCTTCTCTTTGTCCGGAGAGAATTTTATTAAAGTCTAATGTTTAGTTATTCCCTGTGCATTTTGCATTTTGTCACTTTGTAGCGACAGTGAAATTGACAAACACTCCGCAGAGTAAAATTGAATTGAGTCGTATAAAAAGCTCATTATGTTGATTTGAACATTCATTTATATGTATGAATGCCTGAGAGTGCACAAACAAACACACCAAGAAGGATTAATGTAAACTCTTCCATTACTCACACTCTCAGCAACAGTTTAGCTGTCATTAACTCAACCAAGGAAGAAAGGAATAATAATAATTCTTTCTCTCTCTCTCTCTCTCTCTCTCTCTCTCTCTCTCTCTCTCTCTCTCTCTCTCTCTCTCTCTCTCTCTCTCTCTCTCTCTCTCTCTCTCTCTCTCTCTCTCTCTCTCTCTCTCTCTCTCTCTCTCAAAAAAAATTTCTCTATTGTCTCTAAATTTCTCATTCATCTCATTCATCCAGAAAGGAATAATAATAATTCTTTCTCTCTCTCTCTCTCTCTCTCTCTCTCTCTCTCTCTCTCACTTTCTCTCTCTCTCTCTCTCTCTCTCTCTCTCTCTCACTTTCTCTCTCTCTCTCTCTCTCTCTCTCTCTCTCTCTCTCTCTCTCTCTCTCTCTCTCTCTCTCTCTCTCTCTCTCTCTCAAAAAAAAGAACAATTTATTTCAGACTCTATTTCTCTATTGTCTCCTCTAAATTTCTCATTCATCCATACCATTTTTTTGGTCTCTGTCTTTGTCTCTCATCCTCTGTTTTACCCTCCTCTCTTTCACTTGCTGAAATAATAATCTTCTCTCTGTCTCCTCTGACTCTCTCTCTCTCTCTCTCTCTCTCTCTCTCTCTCTCTCTTCTTTTTTCAACAAAGCAATATTGAATAATAATTTTCTCTGTTTCCTTCTTCCACTTTCTATCTCTTTCTCTCACGCTTCATTCACTATTTTTTCTTTCTCTCACTCGCTTTCTCAACAAAGCAAATCTGAAATAATCGTTTTCTCTCTGTCACTGTCTCCCTATCCCCCTCTTTATCTCTCTTTTTTACTCTTTATCCCAACAAAAGTACAATTGAAAAGATCATTTCTTTTTATCCTATTTTTGATTTTACTCTGTTTCTCTGTTTCTTTTGCTTTACAGAGCAAAATGAAATTAATAGTCTTTTTTCTCCCCTCTCTCTCTCTCTCTCTCTCTCTCTCTCTCTCTCTCTTTCTCATACATTCTATATTTCTTTCTCATTCTCTCACACTCTCTCTTGCTTTCTCTCTCAGTTTTTTCTTTTTCATCCTAAAAAGCTGATTAAAGTCTAAATATATTATTTACTTCTTTTTTTTTAATCCACCTGATTAGCTCACCTACACACTGTAGAAAAGATAATTGAGTTGATCTTAGACTTTGGTTTTTGACTTAATTTCCTCCAGAGTAAAGCAAAGAACAATGAAATGACTAACCTTGCAAAAGCTAAATGAGTTCAAATCATAAAATACTGAGCTATCACTTTAAGGGTTTCTGATCGCTCATGAGGGAATGTGTTTTCTCGGGTCAGCTGCAGTTGGATTTTGCTGCTTCTGCAACTCTTTTCACAGGCAGTTAGAGATGGGAACGCAATTACAGCCTCTTAATTCCTTCACTTAATGTAAGGCAAGTGGCTAAATGAAAATGAAACATCATTCCCACACCCCCGTGGTGCAATTACCTCAAGATGAAGGAACCACAAATGTAGGCCATGTTGACGAACGATCTTCTCCATAACGGAAAGCATGTTATTGCATTTGTATGAGACGTTGTAAAATATGGTACATAGTTGATATGATCCAAATTAGAAACACTGAACGCTCAGTGATTTCTCCTGATTGAAGCCATCCTGAGGACATAATCATATTTTGTTGTCTAACTCTGGAACAGCTTGCACAGGAGTACTATAGGAAGTATGTTGATGATGATTTCTGCTGAATGTGCAATCTAGGATATCTTTAGGGACTTGTCAAGGATCTTAGCATGATAATGCCAAGCATTTCTGCCTGGAACTGTATGCAACAATCAAGTATATGTTGTCTTTAAGGTGTTTTTTGTCTTGTATTGGTTTTAAGTATAAGAAAGTGAGAAAAGAAAGTTGCAATTTAATGATTTAAACTCGCAATTACTAGGCAGGTTACTGTCATTCAACTCAGGCGTTTATTTTACAAATACAAGTTTGTAGCATTCGACTGTAGCTTTGTTAGCAAGTTATTTTTAATTATGAACAATAGATTTTTTTTTTAGATTTTTTCTTTCTTTATTTTATTTAATTTTTTTGCTTAATTCAAGGGATGAGATAGCTTAGTGGTTAAGGTACTGTATTGGACTACTGATCGGAAGGTTGTGTGTTTGAATCCTGGGACTTCCAAGCTTCCACTGCTGGGCCCCTGGGCATGGCCCTTAACCGTCAGTTGTAAAAAATGGGATTAAACTTTAGCTGCTCTGGATAAGGATGTCTGCCAAATGATGTAAATCTATTTTTAACACGGGGCATGGTCACAAAGCAGCTCTATAGAAATCTGGAGGTAAAATTTAATCTACTTTTAAATTTATCCCCAGTGAATAAGGTAGAAGTGACAGTGGTAATGGCAAGGAAAAAACAAATAAAACCATGAGAAGAAATAAGAGTCATCCACTCCTGATGGACATCTAATTGCGTTATTATAAATAATTTCTCTTCTATATTTGTATAGTAGACTTAAAAATTGTTAATTGTGTTAACAGGAATTTGAGTATGAAGATCAGTGGGCTTAATTCTATCATTCTCAAAATGATTAACTATTCAATGATATTCTGGGTTACTCAGAAGGACACCTAGCAGTTGCCAAGCTGTCGCTGTTGGGCCCTTGGGCAAGGACCTAAAAACTTCTCTGCTACAAGAGCACAATATTATGGCACCAACTTCCTAACAAGCTGGGATAAGTGAAAAATATTAAGAATTCAAAATGCTTCGTTACAGTGTTATAAATGCAAAAGATATGACCATCAAGGACATGAAAATCAATAGCGCAGTAAAAACCAAACACCTGGACTTTTTAAGGTAAGTAAATTTGTACTATAATAGTTTTTCATTACTTAAGTTAAGTGAGATGTTACTTCACAGAAAATGTATTTAAGTAAATGTGTTAAAGCATCATGAATGTATTGTTAGAAAGTTTGTCAGACAAATAATATAATAACTTTAATAATAATAACTCATATTAAATATAACTCATATCATTAAATAATAATAACTCATATGATGTTTTTTTGAAAAATAATGAGTTAATCAAATCATAACAATGTTCATTCATTTATCTTCATTAAGCACTTTCTGGGTCCAGAGACTGTAACAGGAATGCTGAGCAGGAGTCAGAAATGGACCATAAAAATATTTTCACATTATTCTCTCTTCTCTTGCTTCATAAAAACCCAAAGTCACAAAAATACATTTAAAACAACAACAGAGCGTAGAAATGAAATATAAAAGATCAGTAGGTTTCCTTTGACGAGAACAAATAATTTAATGTTTCCATACTTACTGGCTTTCCAACCTTAAGATAATTCACACATCAAAACAAAACAAAATGATTAAAATAAGTTCCTTCCAATATTTTTTTTTTTTAAATAGACTGTATATGCGCTTCATATAATAAAATTGTTTGGGAAGCTTTTAGACCCAGCAGCTGTGCTTGTATTGATAAGGACACACACACACACACACACACACACACACATACACACACACACACACACACACAGAGAGAGAGAGAGGATTGGCTATGAATTTATGAAAATGTTCTGTTTGCTCTCTGACATATAGCGAGAAAAATAATAAGTTCTAGATTTTAATTTTCTAGATCTACTGTATACCATTATATATATATATATATATATATATATATATATATATATATATATATATATATATATATATATATATATATACAGTATATATATTTAGAGTAGAAGCCTTTATTTTTGTTAAGGGCCTTGCTAACCCTAACCCATGGGCCCACCACTTGAGCCACCACTGCTCCACTAAGTATACATACTTAAGTTTGTGGTTAAGGTTGATTAAATTCTCTGTTAAAATTTTTATAAAAATGTTACAATAAAAAAACCAAGCCTCATATATCCTAAAACATAAAAGTATCCATACACAAGTCAACATTTTGAGCTGACATGTTAGGATAGAGTCTCTTATGATTTTAAATGGCTCCTGTTAAATGGCTCCTTTATATAAATAATGTCTTTGACATTCATATATTCATGACCATTTTTTTATAAATTCATATTTGAAGGTTTTTTAGGCACTGTGCATTTAATGCAGCAATGTATTAAATAAAAGTTTATTACACAGTGATGAATTATCTCTTTAAACTCCACCGACGTTGGCTTGATCTCGGAGGTAAAATAACCGTTAGCCCTGAGGACCCAGTTTTGATTGTGGAAATGATTCTCATATTTCTGAGCAGCGAAGCTAACACATTCTGATTAGGAGAGGTGGAGACGGGGTGTGCAGGCTAACCGAGAGGGGAAGGTTCTCTCTGCCTGGCTAAACAGCAGATTTATGAAATGTCCATTCAGAGAGCTGTGTGCAGGTGGGCAGAGGCCGCTACAGTAGCACTCCTCCATTACACACCCATTAGAGGCTGTCTCACACCTAATGAAAAACTCAGTATGCTGCTCTCATACAGAATCACAGCTCGCTATAAAACAGAGGATTGGGTTTATACAGCTCTAGAGCTCCACATTATTTGCTTATTCGATGTTTACTGTTTCAGTGCACTCAGAGACATTTTGTATTATGTTAAACAGGATCTGTAGAGATCAACATCTAGCTCTCAAATACTGTCCAGGAAAAGCTTTAGGAATTCATGCGTTCGTTCCTGATGATGCCACTGACAGCAAAACTCTCTCTCTCTCTCTCTCTCTCTCTCTCTCTCTCTCTCTCTCTCTCTCTCTCTCTCTCTCTCTCTCTCTCTCACCTATCAGTCATATTAATGACTACATGAACCCAACATTTAGCTCATCTCACAATTCATATATACCTAAACATCAGCTGTGATAAATACTGTGTGTATTTATGTCAGTTACAAAAAGTCGACTTGTCATGGTATCTGAGTGAATGTTTTGAGACTGCGCATCTCTGTATGATAATGTCAATGTCAGATGATAGTAATGTTGCGATAAAACAATCAGCAGTCTTCAAGAGAGATCAAAATGGGTCAGTGGTTAAAAAGACAAAGTAAGATTCTGTTCTATTCTGTATTTGCAATGAAAGCATACTATGTGATTATGTTCCAAAAATACACTTTGAAGGCAGACAGGAATCTAGAGAGTTCAGATTTCAGGCAAACGTGTATAAGTGCAACGATGGTGAATGTTTTCTTGTATCTCACAAAGAATGCACAGATTGTGTGAGTCTGAAATGTACTATAACCTACAATCTGTGATCATAAAACTGTTTAAGATTTCCATTTTTGACATTCATTGTACCTATGCCTGTCTAACCGGTACATCTAATTATTTTGTCTTCATATTTTTTGGAACATTTAAATTATTATTTTTTTATTTAAATACATTTATTTATCAATAAGATGCTATGGCTGGTATGTTCTAAGCTTGGGCTTGCACATCGCAATCCTGGAGAGCAAAAATGCAGAACAAATACACTCCAACACACCCTGATTTATGAAAATAAAAAGAACTGTAAGACACATGCATGCTGTATTTTTATGAAACAACTGTAAAACAAAATCAATACCATAATTAATTATTAAAGTAAGATACAAAACTACTCTTAGTCTTACTAATTCTGAAATGGTGCTATTTGTAATGGTACCAGCAGATGGCAGCAATAGCAAGAAGGCAATGTGTGTGTGTGTGTGTGTGTGTGTGTGTGTGTGTGTGTGTGTGTGTGTGTGTGTGTGTGTGTGTGTGTGTGTGTGTGTGCGTGCGTGCGTGCGTGCGTGCGTGAGTGTGTGTGTGTCGTACGTCACTAGCTTATCAAAAAAAAGGGAATTTCACAAATTGCTCTAATCTTTTTTTGAAGGCCCAGAAATAACATAGCAGCTTTATTTAAACAGAAACCTTTTTGGACCTTAAGTGTATTGTGATGACTGCTTACATCACATACTGTACTTTTCTTCCTGCTTACATCCATATGGCCAGATGTTGCAAAGACACTGAATAAACTGTGAGCTTCTATATGTGTAATTGGGAACTGAACAGCCAATAAAGGTTATATGTTACAGACTCATGAGTTGTAATGGGGTAGTTTAAAGTCCTCAGCTGGTGTTACAGGACTTTCTTGATGGGACTTTCAGATGTAGGTCCTTGGTAGGATGCCAAACCATCTGACCTGGACATACCTGTAGGCAATATTGCTGTTGTTTGCCTGGATCTTCTGTTCTTGTACAGGGTTAGTTTACTCAATCATGTGCACCTTCACAAATCTCCATCTCCTTCCCCTCATTAATTGACAGCAAGGTCTTTAGGCAGCTTCCACAACCACCAAAAACAGTAAGGGCCATTAGGCTTGGACATGCTGAGGAAAAGTGAGGGAGTAAGTTAATGCTCATATTAAGTTCAAAGTAGATACTGGTGCAAATCATGAAGGTTACTCGTGCAGTGAGAGCTGAGGAATCTCTGTATCTCATGGTATAACCATTTTGCTTATTTATTACCTTGGGGATGATAAACAGTGAAATTTTCAATTTCAGACCTTTGTATACATGAGACATGAATTGGATCCCTCTCTCAGATTCTTTATCTTCAAGTATTATTTGTTCTCTTTCCATCTAAGTGGGAAATTTGGATAGATGTAATAGATGGCATGCTTTTGAATATTGGCCAGGATTACTGAAATGATTGAAATTAGGTATAAGGATGTGTACTACATGATGCCCCATGATGGGCTGTCATTCAATCATAGTTATATTCCTGCCTTATACCTACCTTTCCCAATATAGACTCCAGATCTACTGCAACCCTAACAAGGATAAAGCAGTTATTGATAAACAAATGAATGGATGGATGGATGGATGGATGGATGGTTGGATGGATGGTTGGATGGATGGATGGTTGGATGGATGGATGGATGGATGGATGGATGGATGGATGGATGGATGGATGAATGGATGGTTGGATGGATGGATGGATGGATGGGTTGAATTGGATACATAGATTGAATACATGGATTTGATGGATGGGTTTGATGGATGGATGATTCTTGTCTCTCATTGAGTCTGATTCTTAATATAATGAACAATGTGATTGTACAAATTAGCAAACTCCAAGATAGGATGTACGACTTTGTCGTTTTTGGGTGGAAAAATTCAATGGTACGAATGGACCAGCGATATTTCAACTCATTTTTGGTCTCTTAGAGCATAATCCAGAAAATCAGTTGAGTGAGTATAAAGGATATGTGTACTTAACTATTACTTCATTTAATCTTTAAATTGACTAATTAAATTAGATTGACCTTAAATATTCCCCCATGGCTTGTTCTTGGTTTACCTGGAGGTGCGGTAATCTCAAGAGGCTAATTCTTTTCTGGACTATCTGTTTGTGTGCCACCACATGGAAGGTGAAATCTTGCAATGAGAACTCATTCATTCATTCATTTTCTACCGCTTATCCGAACAACCTCGGGTCACGGGGAGCCTGTGCCTATCTCAGGCGTCATTGGGCATCAAGGCAGGATACACCCTGGACGGAGTGCCAACCCATCGCAGGGCACACACACTCTCATTCACTCACGCAATCACACACTAGGGCAATGAGAACTCAAACTTCTTTCTTTTTTTTTTATAAGAGGTTGTGCATGACCAGCCAAGAAACAGTAAGAATGATGGGTTTATATGGAGACAGAGTGGATGGACTTGATATGAAATAGTTGTGTATTAAAGATATGGCTTCACCAGAACATGGATAATGAGCTTTATCCACAGACTTAGTAGCTTTCCCCAAGCATTTAAGGCCAAGGATTTTGAGGATTACATCAAACAAACCAGTAAAATAGTATTTCTGATCTCTGGTGTCAGAGAGGTGTAATGTCCTAAACTGGTGTTACACCTGCACACATTTTTGTTCTTTAAACCTTGGACCATTTAGCTGCTCCTTTTGAATAGTGATCTGTCTGAAAGTCCACTGAGGGTGTTTTAATTACACTGCTATTCTAATGAACACCGCTTACTATTAACCATGTTTGTGTTTTTTCAGATAAACATATATGAGCACAGTAATAGTTAATTAAACACTGTGGAATAAAACACACACAAAGACATGTCATGTTTGACTCCAAAGCTCCAAAACCTATTTATCTGTACACCATTATGCTTGCTAGAAAACACAGTTCTTTCTTTCTTTCTTTCTTTCTTTCTTTCACGTCATCAATCAATTTGGCCCTTTCAATGTCTTTGGAAGGTTGAATGAAACTGGAGCACCTGGAGACAACTCACATGGAAATAGGGAGAACATGAGTAACTTTACAAGCAGTAACCCGAGCTCATGATTGTACAGAGTGCTGTGGAGCTACGAAGCATTAATGCTCACATTGTTATCTAACAAACAGTAACGTTCTTCAAAGTATGTGGAAAAGGACGTTTTGCATCCATTTGGATATTTTACATTATGTATATACATTAGTATGTGAATGCATTGCTATAACATGCAGCAGGTAGTGTCTGTGTGCCTCATAGCTCTATTGTCCAGGATTCAATTTTGAGCTAGATTTACTGTCTGAGTGGAGATTCGCAGGTTCTCCCCATGGTTGTGTGGGTTTCTGGTTTCTTCAAGTTCTTTTCATGTCCCAAATGCAGGCAGCATCCAGATGTGAATAGATGTGTGATGCCTTGTTAAAAAAAAAACTGGCATCATATAAAAATTCATCCATCAACTACAGCCTTCCAAAGGTTTTAGATATGCTGCAACTCTCAGCAAGATAAACTGGTTACTAAAGATGAAAGAATGTATAAGCACATGACTTTTGCAGTAAAGAAATCATGTAGGATGTGTTTTACAGGCTCTCAGGAATAACACAACTGGCTGAAAACACAAGCATTTTTGACTGATTTCACAGCTTGTTGCCTTCAGTTACATCAGATCTGTCTCTTAGATCACTCACTATCTCCCAGTATGACTGTTTGAAATGCAAAAACAGAGAGAAACATACAAATATAATCAGTTAGTCACTAGACATCTATCAAGATTTCTCCATCTTCTAAATGAGGATAAATCAGCTGGTTTTTATTCACTACCTTCCAATTATAAAACTGTAGAACACAAATGCACTGTAGTGTTATTTATTTATTTATTTGATTGTTTGTTTGTTTGTTTGTTTGTTTGTTTGTTTGTTTGTTTGTTTGTTTTCAATTACAGGATAATATACTTTACTTCAGACTTCTCTCTCCTGATTGGTTGGCAAAACTTGTCTGTTACTGAGTAGTGAGACTTCATACATAGAATTGGGCCTTTGTCATGTTTGATATACCTGATCTTGTGTATATGGTATGTTTACATTTCAGTTCTGACCTGTCACAGCACTGACTTACAATTAAAGGACATCAGTCAACTAATTTCAAGACTATTCTTCTTCCAGATGCCAAAGTGTGTAGCTTTGCTGCTTCACAGCTCCAAGATTTTGAGTTCTGGTTACTGTTGCATGCTCTCCCCATGTTTCTGTGAGCTTCTCTGGATCTCTCCCACTTCCCGTATCTTTACATTGTCTTAAGGGGTGACTGAGTGTGTGTAGGGTGGCCTGCAATGGAAAGTTGTATTCCTACCTTGTGTATAGTGGTTCGAGCATAGGCACTAATTGAATGAATGGATGAAAGAATGAATGAATGAATGAATGAATGAATGAATGAATGAATAGATGGATGGATGGATGGATGGATGGATGGATGGATTTTTGTGTCCTTTTGATCATTTTCAGCAGTGTAAATCAATTTCTCTCGTCTTAATGGAGAAAAGGTGAGGCTCACGTGTGAATCAAATATCTCTGAACGCCTCGTTCTTACACTGCACTTAAAAACCTTCTTTTATGGATTCATTATGAATGCAATTGTGGTTGCGCATTGAGAGGAATCCCAGCTCGTGCAGTCCAGTAGCGGAAAAGGGGAGGGCACTATTTATATCTCAAATGCACCCAGAGCGCTTGCTCTCTCTCTCTCTCTCTCTCTCTCTCTCTCTCTCTCTCTCTCTCTCTCTGTTTCTTAAAATAGCCAAGAGAATCGTGATCAGCTCGCCCTTGAAAGTCTTGCCTTGAGAGGAGAAAAAAAAGAATCGGAGGGATTATGGAATATGGTCTGATCCGGACAGCACCGCCACCCACCCTCCACACACGCGCACGCAACACACACACACGCACACACACATATGCGCGCGCACACACACACACACAAACACACACACACGCACACGCATACGCGCACCCGCCCCGCCTCCTCGCTCCCTCCGCGCGTGCTGAATTAACGCGCTGCTATTTTTAGAAGTGCCCGCGTTTCCAGGGGAAACCTAATGACGCAATGACGTCAATGCGGGTCAACAGCTGACTGGAGGAATGGAGCGCTCCCTGTTACATTATTCTATCTTTTTTTTCTGTCCCTTCAGTATTTTCATATAACAAAGACAAAGGCGACTAAATGAAAGAAGGCGCGGATAGAAAGAGAGCTATTAGGAAATGCGACAGATGCGAGGATGGTGTTTGAAGCTGCGCGCCGTCACGGCGACGCCCCGCCATCAGAGCCGCGTCAGGAACGGCTGTAGTAGCTGAAGCACGTCCAGGAGGGAATGTGCTTTTCTTTTTCTCTCGGAAAGCTGCGTGCACCACACCAACAGGGAGTAATGGGGTGTGAACGGGAGCTTTCTTTCTTTCTTTTTCTTTTTCTTACTCTCTCTCTCTCTCTCTCTCTCTCTCTCTCTCTCTCTCTCTCTCTCTCTCTCTCTCTCTCTCTCTTCTTTTTGCCCCCTTTTCGACCTGTTCATTGACGTGACGCCCGGTGATGAGCTCTGATGATATGCGGAGATGCGGCTCTTTGCCATCGAGATTTATTCACGTTTGAGGTCTCGGGAGAACGACTCGTGCTTTCTACCGAGAAACACTCAGGCAATCTTCACAATGTCAAAGGTAAAAAAAAAAACACACACACACACCTGAATCCTGACCTGGCATTAATATTATTATTTTTACGCAATGTTGATGTAGTGGCTATTTAAAAGCTGGTATCCTGAGCATCAGTGTTAATCATGCGTTTTACTTCATAACATTGTTAAGCAGTAAATCAGTAGTGTAATGGACTATGTGTAATAAAATGCCATTGGAGTGGTTGAAAGTGGACAGTGCACGTGATGAGCATTATGAGTGACCAGCTCAGTGACTGAAAGGTGAAATGGGCCATGTCTTGGCTTAACTTAATATGTGAGCCATTTTAAGATTCAAGCATCAAAATTCATCGACTTTGAATAAGATCTGAGTTGAATTTGATGTTTGATTTTTTTTTTCTCAGCAGTGCGTCCAGAAGATATCTGTTGCTGGGTGATACTGTGCTCACTTTCATTAAACCCTGATTCTTTTTTATTTTTATTTATTTATTTATTTATTTATTTTGGAATATTAGATGCACAAATGCGCAAATGCATGAGCGCACATTTGAATTTCAGGATTTTATATTCCATTCACCCAGGACCCAGGAGCACAAATGTTGTGAAAATTGTCTACAAACTGATTGACATTTAATGTTTGCATATATGTCATAAATCGTCAACATGTAATGTGATGTGTTTCACTAAGTTGTGTTTCTCAAATTTACACGTTTCATGATTTTCTCCCCTTTACGCTTTGAGGTGTAGGGCGTTACCGAGGCGCGCGTGAGGGTTCAGCACCACGGACAGTTCCTCGCGCCATGCTACACACACACACACACACACAGTCTCTCTCTCTCTCACACACACACACACACACACACACACACACACACACACACACACACACGGTCATATATCTACAGATTGATCACTAGCACCATTAGCTGTGCTACTTTTTTTTTTTTTTTTTTTTTTTTTTTTTTACAGTTCTTTTATCTACCTTTAGTAAATGTGGAAATAATCACTAAGAGAATTATTGAACCTTTAACAGGCCTAATCACATCTGTTTCTAGGAAACCTTACTGAATGAGTGTTCTCCCTGCATTAATTACATCACTATGGGCCTACAGTCTCCTTCAGTGCAGGATCATCTCGTCGCTCTTCATTCAGTGCACCTGTCCGAGTGAAACCTTTCGTACTAACCCCATGTCTAATACTGATCCCATCCACGTTCCTCACATTAATTAATGATGCCTCCAACAAAATACATGAGCATTTTCAAAAGCAAACACACCTGAATGTTTTTGCATTCTGAAATTTCTTCAACTAGAAGTGATTCCCATTTACACACATGAATGTGTGAAGTAAAATAGAATAAGAAATGATCTATACTAGAGCTACTATTTAAAAAAAATTGTGATTCACCTTCCACCACAAACCATTATATTTATTCAGAATTGCATTCTTATTACATCCAGTCTACATTATCTTATTATTATGTTTATTATCAAGCCAATTAATAATAGAAATTCTCTGAGGAGCACCTATTATGTTAAAATACATTTTCATAAATATTAAAGAAAACATACATTTTCCGTGGAAAGAATACATTATAAGTACATTAAAAAAATCCTTGTATATCTTATATTTTCTTTTTATAATGACCAAGAGTTATTAACAAAATTTCCCCTGATTTATACACAGTCTAAGACAAAAGAGAAGACTTTGTATTAAAAGACTGAGGGCCTGTTGTAGGTTTCAACATGAAACCTTAATGGTAATAGATCGAATCAACAGGTTGACTTTTTATAGAATTTTCTAGGAAGTTATTAATCCATTACTGGTAATGTGAATGATACGTATAATTGAATCTCACCATGTTGCTTGATAATAAGTCAAGTCACATTTTAAATATTTGTCATATCCATTAAAGAAACAACAGATTATCATACTGCATAAAGTGCTTAAAGGTCAAGTGCATAGAAGTGAAATGTAGTCCACAATCAAAATTGTGATATAGTTTTAGAGATATTATTACATGCCAATTTCATTAATCTGAATGTTGGAGGCCACATGATATGTATTTGCATACTGAAACATGATTGGCTGTTATATTTAACGACACAATAACACTGATCTGTTGCATGTTTACTTGCTTATGGTTATCAGCGGAGATGTTTAGCTTCCCCTGTTTCTGAAATAGATGTTTAGCTTCCCCTGTTTCTAAAATAAATGGAAAAAAAAAACGTAATGCATTGCCTTTTCTAATATGATCTCAATTAGGAATCTTGACCAGGACTGGGACTGGCTTGTACTGGGACTGGCTTGTACTGGGACTGGCTTGTACTGGGACTGGCTTGTAATTACAGATAACTACACTTTTGTAATATATTCTTTAATCATTAATCATTTATTATCATTAATCATAATCCTTAATCATATAGCATATGGCTGATTTGGTTCAGCGCTTTCAGTATATTTATAAGAATTTCCTGAAATGCATATTAAGAGCTAATGAATAGGATAGATACTTCTGAAAGCAAGCAGGCTGGAAAAGTAGGTGTAACAGAAAAAAGTATGACTTGTATCACATTCTCAACAATCAATCAGTCAGCTCTAAAGGAACGCCCCTGTGCTTGTAGTGAGTTACGTGCAAAAGCACACGTTTTAGGTTCATCAGAGAACAGTTCAGATGTACGTGTCGGCTATCTGAGATAAGCACATACTCTGTTTTTCTCTTTTTATTTAACAGTTTATCAATTATTCGTCTGATTATGATTGGTTGTGTGTGCATTGTGATGTAAAACTGTCTCTGTATACACTACACTATGTGGAATAGACATCAATGAGCTACGATATTTAGTATTAAACCAAATTCTCCATATTCATCACATGTTTAAATCGCTATGCTCAAATGTCAAATAAACAGAAAGTAATGCTGCATAAAAGAGGCGTGTTTTAGAAAATAAAAAGTGAAGAATGAAGAAAGTTTTGAAAGAACGGACATTTTTATAGAACCATGGATCAAAGTTTCTTATTTATTCTTTATGATAGAATAAATAAGAAACTTTGATACATGGTTCTATATAAAAAGCATAAAGGATTCTCACACTAACACTTCAGGTTTGGATTTTTTTATAACAGTATATAATGGTCCCATGTGTAGTCCAATTTTAGTACATTTAGATTCACTGTTAAATCACAGCTTCTTCATTGTGTCATTTTATATAGCTTATTTATATAGCTTATTTATATAGCTTATTTATAGAGCTGATATCAGTATGTGTACAGGATAAATATGCTTAAATATTTATTTTAAACAGGCATTACCTGAGTTTATAATGACATCAGATCTTATAACCTTGAGATGTTTTGGTTCTATCAAATATTATTTAATATTATAATATATACGTATTACACAACTATTCACATTACTTATGTTTACAGAGCTGTTTCTTAGAACAGCTCAGATTATTGATATTCTTTTTTTTTCTTCCAAATAATTTTTAAAATGGGGGGCACGGTGGCTTAGTGGTTAGCACATTCGCCCATTCGGTTCGATTCCCGCCTCCGCCTTGTGTGTGTGGAGTTTGCATGTTCTCCCCGTGCCTCGGGGTTTCCTCCGGGTACTCCAGTTTCCTCCCCCGGTCCAAAGACATGCATGGTAGGTTGAGTGGCATCTCTGGAAAATTGTCCGTAGTGTGTGATTGCGTGAGTGAATGAGAGTGTGTGTGCCCTGCGATGGGTTGGCACTCCGTCCAGGGTGTATCCTGCCTTGATGCCCAATGACGCCTGAGATAGGCACAGGCTCCCCGTGACACGTTGTAGTTCGGATAAGAAAACATGAGAGAAAATGAGTAGAAAATGAGTGAGAGATGAGTAATTTTTAAAACCTTACATGCAGCAGTTTTAAATCACAGTCATATCCTGAACCACATATGTTTTGAAAGTGTCTGGACTTTTTCGTGTTTTGTGAATGAAATATTATTGGATCAGTGGATTATTGCTGAATATTTATGTAATCAATTATATACAATTTCTCTTCCTTGATTAAATTGAATATCTATAATAACTTTTCCTGTTGCTGTTGCTAGATGCTAGTCTGATATATTTCAAAATTTTTTAATTGATTTGATTTTTTTTTTTTAAGTCAGAAGCAGTTTCAGAGGTTTTGCTTAAACATGAACATATTTTCTTGTTAGTTTCATAATTCTATATGATTTAAATAAATCTGTTTAAGTTACATTTCAGTTCATCAAGACCCTTAGACATCTGTGCGAAATTAATAAACTATAAGTGAATTTTAATACCATAATCATTCCTAACACAACATCTACCAACCAGGAAGAGTAAGAGCTAGCATGTGTTTCGTCTGAGACTCGAGAAGCCAGCTACTGAATTTTATGCCTGTCCTCGTACGTTGTCTAATTTCACTATGTACTGCATCAGCTATACAGTATATGGTTAAAATGACAATAAAAGCTTCTTGACTTGACTTGAATCAAAAAACTTCTCTATTGCAATTTAATTAGGTATCCTAACTAATGTTGCTGCAGAATATGGTAACAATACTACATTGTGATTATATTGCTACACAAAGCCTATAACTTACCTTGCATTATACGATAAATCGTGCATTATTATATCATTTCAGTGACACAATGAAATATGGAGCTGTAGAAATGTTGACATGGCATGAAAGATTTCACTCATCAGAACCTTAAAACGGCAACGTTACATCAAAGTTACATCAGTATTAACATGAGGAAAGTTACACGTATTCAGAGAAGCATTAAGCACCCACATAAGTCAATTTCCTAGATGTTCCAATCAAGAGCAAGTCAATTACCTTTATTATAGTTAATGCCTCCATGGTGGCAAGATAATTCTTGAGTCGAAGTGTCCGGAAAATCAGTAAATGGCTCATTTGCGTACGTCAGTCTTCTGCCCACTCTCATTACAAAAGACGACGGACAATGTTATTAAAATGTAGAAATATTTCCTCCTAACTAGCTACTTTTCAGTAAATTCATTTAAATTCAGTAAATTCAAAATATCAAGAAACACCACACATCTCACAGAGGAACGGATGAAATGACTCTAAACATGCTTTCTGTTTTTCAGGTCCGACGTTGACTCGTAAAAGATCTGCACTTATCCTCACATCTCTTCTCTGCTTATGCCTTTCACATCTCTTTTTGCGGTCTGGGCTTGCTGTTCTGAAACCGAGTAGCCAGGAAGCCCTTACCCCAAAAAGTATGTGTGGGGGGTGCAAACAACACACACACTTCATCTCTCAGGCTCAGGACAATAGGACCACAAACTCTTTGTGCATTGTTGCAAATTTTCTCTATGTTGTATCTCTATCTCGTTCATGACTGTTCAAGTCTGTCTGATTTTTAATTTGTGTAAAAAGTTGATTTCCAAACGAGGTTAAAAATGAAATGTGTGTGAAATTGAAAAAAATGATGCAAAATCTGACTTTTGTTCTCGCTTTTGACAATAAAGGACCATCTGTGAACTCTAACAAAGAGTCTTCTTGCTATAAATTATATTTATAAAGATTATGAACATTTACACTGGAAATTCTGATAAAGGATGTAAACACACACACTGAAATAGAGAGGCTTCCCTAATCCCAAACTGAACTCAATATATATTCTTTATTCCTCTTGCACCTACTAAAGGAATAAAACATGCAGTAATAAAAATTAAAACATTACAGATCAGGCTGTAATGTAAACATAATCAATAAGTTTCCTTAACTACAATGAAGTTATTTAGATTTCACTAACAACATGTCCCAAAGTGTCTTTATTTTTTATTTCTTTTACTAATAGACCAAATGTAATGCTCTTTAACTGTTTATAGTTGCATTTAATTATGTGAGACATCTATGAGACAAGTTAGTTTCTGTCATAACTTGTGTTACAGCAGCTATAAACTGTTACTAACCAGCTTCTCTTTGTTAGGGTCGATAAGACAAAAATAAGGCTTGTAATAGCCCCAGCTTTTCATGTCCTCTGTACTGGTCTCTTCTTAATGTTCTGACTTTAAAGACTCCTTCCATAAATGATAAATAAATATCTCCCAACTAAGAAAGCTTCAGCTTGTACATTGTTTTATTGTTAAATAACGTGTTTTTGATGTCAGTGTTCTTGCGCACTATGTAAATGAGTTGTGATTATAAAAACTATCATGTCACCATGTAATGATTTATAGAAATCATCAGTAATCAGCGGAATAATTGCCAGAGCTGCTGTTATCAAAGGTCACCTTTTACTGCACCTTCTGTCCGATCGGTTGAACGAATTCAACAACCCTATGATTTTTTTTTTTTACTAAACAGTTCGCGTGTCGCTCTGTTTGTCTGCATTCTCGAAATAAAAACCTCTTCCTTGTTTGTACAGTAAAGTTAGTGATATCATCAGCAGATGTGACAAACAATATTTTTTTGACACTTAAAGTGAATGTTTTATAAGAAGAGTGTGGCTTCTTCTGGATCTAGTTCCACCAGCTGAGCTAAAAATAAACGTGGAAGGGCGTGAGTTCAAATCCCAGGTCCACCAAGTGTTCCCTGCTGGGCCCTTGAACAAGGCTCTTAACCCTCAGTTGTAAAAAAACAAAAAAATAATAATAATAAAAAAAATTAGATAAAACTAAAACTAATTAGATAGATTGGTTATAAATGATTATAAACACTGGAGAGTGTAAATATTCAGTATAACTCCTTTTTTTTCTTATGCGAAAAAATTGCTTGATTTAAATTATGTTTACTGGTATGTTTATTCATTACAATGATTTTTGGAGGAAAATCAGTAATTTAGTAAGAATCTATGTAGGTATTATATATGTAATTGCTCTTTATTGTGTGATTTGTTGTTCAAAAGGATAAAACGGAAAGGTTACATCAGGAAGGGCATTTGTTAGTAAATCCTGTGCCAAGAACAAATGTGCTGATCGGATCAGAAACAGCGAGCTGCTGAAGTATAACAACATCATTAGAACGGTCATGGTTATACATAGGCTAATGTTAGCTAGTTTGATTTCAATAAATAATATTTTTACTTACTGTTACCTGTCTTAGACAAAAACCGAGACTCGAACCCACAACCTTAGGGTTAGAGAGTTTGACTCCTAACCCTAAGGTTGTGGGTTCGAGTCTCGGGCTGGCAATACCACGACTGAGGTGCCCTTGAGCAAGGCACCTAACCCCCCCCTAACTGCTGCCCGGGCGCTGCAGCATAAATGGCTGCCCACTGCTCCGGGTGTGTGTTCACGGTGTGTGTGTGTTCACTGCTGTGTGTGTGCACTTTGGATGGGTTAAACGCAGAGAACAAATTCTGAGTATGGGTCACTGTACTTAGCTGTATGTCACGTCACTTTCACTTAAACATTTAGCAAGCAACATTAGTACAGTTTATTTAATGTTACTAAATAATAGTTAATGTTGTTAAATAAAGATGTGCCAATTCTTTAAGACAAATACACTGTCACACACATCACATTTTGTGTGTGTGTGTGTGTGTGTGTGTGTGTGTGTTATCTACCGTGTATAATGCTGTATAATCTAAAGTAGCATGTATTATTATCATTACTTAGATTCCTTCATTAACTTTTTGTTGTTTGAACTGAGACAAAATGGGTTAGATTGATTATATTGTGAGCCTTGATTCAAACATATTTCAAACATTTCTATGACTCTGACCACACAGCAAGCTGTAGAGTAAAATATGCTCCATGCTCCATAATCACACAACTTATTTCTCTGCTCTGTCACATAGCATCCAGCAGATGGCGTACATCTCCTTTGCTACACATAGTGTAGCATTACTGAGAGGTCACTCGGTGCACTGATCTGTCTCTCTCTCAAATTCACAATCATCTATTATTTATTAATTCAGTCGAATCCACTTGTTTTCACTATCCTTTTTTTAAGACTCTTTAGTGTTTGATTATATGTTTTTCTATTCGGTGTGGGAGGTTTTTAGTGTCATGAACCTGAATGTCTGTCTGGAGAAGCTTATAATGTACACAGAGGGTTAGTTGAACTAATCAGTAGACAGTGAAACTGAGTTTGTAGCCAATTTAAGCAACTGCTTAGTCATGTTTTCTTATTCAGGATCAGTGGAGGGACTTGATTTGTCACCATCCGATCACAAGATGACTGGTAAACCTCTGGCAACAATGTTAATCTAAAAGCAGAAACAGATGTGTTCAATTTGTTATTTCCCAAAAGATATATGAGCAAGTCAGAGTTATGAAAGTTTGGAATAAGTTTCCTGTAATCCAGCTGTTCTCAGGTAAAAACAAAAATACAACTGGCCTTTGTTAACCTAATTAATCGTTTGCCATGTGTTAAATATTTGCTACTCCAGCCTTTCAAGCGAGCAACACAAACAGATGAGCCGATCAGTGGAAATAATTAAACGTATAGTACAGAAGTAAAGTATTTATATTCCTGTAAACTCAGAATTGCTCATGTACGTGACTCCTTATTTTTAAACAGACAGCTGAACTTAATTTTAATTCAGAAATACTTTAAAGAGAGTGAAGCAAAAGCAATCAAAAAAACATTTCTTTTGATTTGTCTTTTGCTGGAATTTAAATCCTACTCATTGACTCGAATGTACAGTGTTCGTACATGAATTTCTGTGAAACTAATGGCTCATGTTGAAAATATTTACACTATTTATTTACTTCTAATTTGTGGAAAGGGGGGCACGGTGGCTTAGTGGTTAGCACGTTCGCCTCACACCTCCAGGGTTGGGGGTTCGATTCCCGCCTCCGCCTTGTGTTTGTGGAGTTTGCATGTTCTCCCTGTGCCTCGGGGGTTTCCTCCGGGTACTCCGGTTTCCTCCCCCGGTCCAAAGACATGCATGGTAGGTTGATTGGCATCTCTGGAAAATTGTCCGTAGTGTGTGATTGCGTGAGTGAATGAGAGTGTGCCCTGCGATGGGTTGGCACTCCGTCCAGGGTGTATCCTGCCTTGATGCCCGATGACGCCTGAGATAGGCACAGGCTCCCCGTGACCCGAAGTAGTTCGGATAAGCGGTAGAAAATGAATGAACGAATGAATGAACGAATGAATGAATGAATGAATTAATGAATGAATGAATGAATGAATGAATTTGTGGAAATGGATTTTATGCTCGGTACCGTTTTAGCTTCCCTAAAAACCTGTAATTTTAACTATGTGGAAATTTTATTGCAAACCGTTTCATTTAATCACTGTGGCACTGAAGTAGAAATATATGGCTACTATATGGCCAACACTTTGTGGACACCTGTTCCAGCATGACAATGCCCCTGAGCACAAAGCAAGCTCCATGAAGACCTTGTTTGAGAAGGTTGGAGTGGAAGAACCTGATTGAGCCCTGACTCTGACTGAACCCCACTAAACACCTTTAGGATGAACTGAAACAATGCTCTAGTGGCTGAATGGTCATTCTCCAACATCTAGTTGGATCTATCTAGAGATAGATGTATATGTATAGATAAAGCATGTATAAATGTGATGATCACATGGTTACATACTTTTGGCCATAGGAGGTCTGTGATCTACACTCGAGGTCACTTATATAGACCTACGCTACAGACATTCAGGCTCAATTTGTTTTTACAACTGCACATAATCCATGTTAAATGCATAAATTCTCTGCGTTAAGACATTCATTCATTTCCTTGAGTCATTTCAAAATAATAGTAAAATACTTTTTATATACAAATATACTCTATACTGAGAACATATGTACCGAAATAAGAATTTCAGAGGATCAAATGTTTACATAAAATTTGTGGGAAGCCTCTAATAAGCTTCTCATAACTCGACGGAAATATTTGGTCAATAATTAAGGTTGAAAAGTTCTAAGCAAAACATCAACTTGTTCATTTGTCAAATGAACTATAACTTTTGAACCCAGACCACAGACCTAATTCGTGTGTCTGTCTGGGAAAACCCTCCATGGTCATATTTTATCATTTTTCAATATATATATATATATGTATTAGATATTATTTGTACGTTTATAATTGAGTGAGAAATTTTAATTCGCAATTTGATCCTCCTTTGTCTCTGTCATCACCTGAGGTCAAAGTAACTCAACTCATTAAAAAACAGCTGCATCGTCAATGATCTCTGTTCACACTTACATCAGTGGTGAAATAATCTAACACTGTGTCTGCTCGTCTAAACCTAGACTGTGCTTGTCTGCTTCTAAAACAGCTTTATTACCTCTAGAGACTAATGTCTGATATTGAGTCAGTTAGTATGCTCCTGTCTGCATTATGTCATTGTCTATACTGCTGTCAGTCAATAATCATAAACTTTTTATCTTCATTACTAAAGAATGATGTAATCATGTTTAAGAGATATGACAGTAATATGTAAAAACTACATTAGATTTGATTAATTATTAAATACTTGTTCTTCATTGTGGAATATCAAACTATGCTTTTCATACAGAATTACACTCATTTTTGAACCACTTTAATTAGCTATTTATTTTTTCAAGTATATTTCAGGTAGATTAACATTATAACTGCATATCAAAAAATGCTCTTCCAGTCATCAAGCAAATGAATTTAGCAAACGCTGCATTATTTGGAGAAGCTTATAAATTTTTTATAGTACAATAGATTTCCTCAGATTTGGGCCAAGACACATGAGACACACATCATCACAACACACATTCAGCAAAAGGCCTTCACATGCATTGAAGATTCCTACAGCTATCATCCATCCACCAGCCATCCACTATATACAGTATGTGTCTTTACTGGGTGGTAGTTTATAAGAGAATCCTGTGCCTGAAATTTTGTCAAAACAAATAATTTTCCTCTAAAAATGGCAATGGAATATAAGGCAACACATTTTAGGCCACAACTATCTAAACATTAGTGATAGTAAATGCTACTTTATATCTCACTCACTCACTCACTCTCACCCATTTTCTACCGCTTATCCGAACTACCTCGGGTCACGGGGAGCCTGTGCCTATCTCAGGCGTCATCGGGCATCAAGGCAGGATACACCCTGGACGGAGTGCCAACCCATCGCAGGGCACACACACACTCTCATTCACTCACGCAATCACAAACTATGGACAATTTTCCAGAGATGCCAATCAACCTTCCATGCATGTCTTTGGACCGGGGGAGGAAACCGGAGTACCCGGAGGAAACCCCCGAGGCACGGGGAGAACATGCAAACTCCACACACACAAGGCGGAGGTGGGAACCGAACCCCCAACCCTGGAGGTGTGAGGCGAACGTGCTAACCACTAAGCCACCGTGCCCCCCTGCTACTTTATATGTGACAGATAATTGTTCTCTTCATTCAAATATATATTGCATCCATGTGGACATTTAGGACATCAGTTAAATAATTTCCATTTGCTCTTTTCCTTTCCTTGTACTGATCCATCACGTTTTTGGGCAGTGGTGGTTCAAACAGTTAAGGCTCTGTTTTGTTGATTAGAAGGATGCTCTTTCTTGGCCCCTGGCAAGGACCCATGGATTCCTCTCTGCTCCAGGGGTTCTGCATCATGACTGACCTTGCTCTCTGACCCCAGACCTCCTAAGCTGGGATATACAAAGAAAAAAACTTTCACTGTGCTGTAATGTATATGTGACAAAATAAAGGCTTCTGCTTCTTACCTTGACATCATGATGATCCCACATCAGCCTTTAAAAAGTTGTTACATCATGTTTGTCCTCTGACCCTTTTCGTCATTCACATCATCAGCCATGACCCAAATTGTTTGGTGGTCCTCTGCTCTGTCATAGGATCAGATTTATAAGCATAAACTTCTGTTCTATTTACACCACAGCAGGTTCAGAACTGGTGTCAAAACCAATTGTGTCTGTTCTCTGTGTATTAAACGGATTGGACAAAATTGTATTAGAGAACATTAAAGCCTCTTAAATACAGAATGAATCCAAATATATATCAAAAACAATCCTGAAAAAGAAACTTAGACACCCAGGATCATGTACTACTTTGATTACGTGTTTCTCTAGTAGCTGAACATCTGCTATCACTTTAGCCACTTGGTGTTGTTTTTGCAAATTTGTGGGTTGACCCTTCTGGTCAATGGTGGTTAACAATGAGCTCAGTGACTACGTAAATTCAAACCAATTTTCTGGTAATTAATTATACCATGGAAAAATTGTTATCTCACAAAAACCTTCACCCTTCATGTACCTTCATGGAAAAACATCATGCCAAGGATACACTTTTTCAAATTAAATTTGTATTTGCGACTCAACATCCACTTCAGCTTCAGACATACTGTTCAGTCACAAAATGCTGATTACAGTTTAGTCAGTGTTGGTAAAGTTGGGAACTTTTAGTTATAGGATGATGACAAGTTCATCTGTAATCAAGGCCCAATCTATTATGTTGCTAAAAAAAAAAAGAAAAAACTGCTCTGGAGTCATATTTTGTTTCATAGAATGTAATTATATGTATGTTTTTGTCTGACATTTGGCACAATGTTGGGAAAGTAGTTGATTTAAAGCTCTGATAATATCATTGGCTCAGAGTCATCTTGCTGTTTTGACTCTTGAATCAACATTGGCATAGGGGATTTAAAGGGGACTAAAAGCCTGTTGGTTCTGTAATCAAATGGTTGGCTCATTGCTGGCACCCAACGCTGGCCACATGGAACCGGCTGATGTTGGACAAATGTTGGTCCAATGCCAGATTCCTTCCTTGGTTGTTATCAGCTTGTAAAAGTCCGAATTAAAAAACACTATTTTCAAAAACCCTCTGCATATTTGATCTGTTTTTTAGGTTAACCAGATAGAGATAATCGGGAAGGTCACATGTTTCTAGCTGGAAAGAGCTAGTTGGCACACCCATTTCTTTCATCTTCTGCCTGTCCATGATAAAAATAAAATAAAATCAAATAAAAATAAAACATGATACAGGTTTGAATACTGAATGAATGGAAAATGAGCAGTATTCTGAAACCAACTGATGGTTATCCAAATTCAGACATGTCCAGCTGAGAATCATTAAACATGAGGGCATCCACCAACCACCACCAGCAAAATAATCTTTTAAAAATCCAATTACAAGGCTCATATTATAATTTATGGTGAGATTAAATTCAGAAGAAGACTGAATTCTAGCATCTGAATTATTGTGCAGCTGAATGAAGTACTTTATGTGTCCATGGACCGTTAAAAACAAGGTCAGGGCAAAGAAATCTTTCATGACTCAAGTATTGCTAGCAAAATGTCTTAAGGGAGAAATAAAAGTGAGACCATAGAGAGGAATGTTATGAAATTAATAATTGAAGAATGATAAGATGCTATTACACTTCATTTGCCTATGAGGCAGCGTGATTCGTCCCCAATAGACCTCTCCTTCAGTAGCCATATTTCTCCACTAGGTGCGTTAATAGCTTTATGGAACGTAAGTTGGGTAATGACTACGCTGCCCCGGGATAACTGACATCTAGAAAGCGAGCAGTGGATCCTCAAAGGAGAAAATTACTATTTCAAGAGAATTTAAAATGAATTATAAATTCAACTGATAATGCAATATTTCATGTGGAGAAAAGCTGAATGTGAAGACTTTCATGGTCTACGTCTCAAAGGTGAAAGTAATGAGCTAAAGAGATTAAATCAAGTAATGTAACCATTACACTGCTTACTTCACTGAAAGCATTAAATCAAATTTTTATTTCCATCGAATGCCTGTTACAGTCATGAGATATTTCTTTTATTCACCAAGTTTTTCTTCTGGGCCATGAAGCTTTACGCAATGTGAGTTCAATGATATCAAATACAAGGAGATTCTCAAGTCTTATCTCACATGGGTGATTGCAGTGAGTAATATTAATAAAAGATTCTATAAAAAGAAAAGATTTATAAGTGTAGGCTCATATGGCATAATTCTTTATATACTACATGGGCTGTTTCTTTACAAATAAGCAATGTTTCCTGACAGGTAACTGATTGATCAAAGTGGTAGTAATACCACTAATCAAATACATGCACCTACCTGTAACAGAGTACATGTGTGGAATGTCTTGTATGTGTGGGTTTCCTGGCATGAAGCAAATTATCTACATAAAGTTTGAATTCTCTCATTATCTGTTACAAAAATGTGAACTTACAATTTAACTTATTATGCAGCACATATTTATTTATGTAAAGCACACTTAAAGCAAGCTACCTTAATTGGTCCATATACTGTAGAAGGTTTATGTGTCAGGATCCTGCGCTCTCACCACCAACGCCCAGGGTTCAGTTCCTGTGCAGGGAATCAACTCAGCCATTGAGAAGACAACTCTCAAAGCCCAGATAAAACAGAAAGGTTACGTGAGGAAGGGCATTTGTTAGTAAAACCTGTGCCAAGAACAAATGTGCTGATCGGATCAGAAACAGCGAGCTGCTGAAGTATAACAACAACATTAGAACGGTCATGGTTACACATTTGATTTCAATAAATTATATTTTTACTTACTGTTACCTGCCTTAGACAAAACACTGGTCTTAATAGTAATGTAGAGGTAACGTTAGCTAAACATTTAGCTAGCAACATTAGTGCAATTTATTTAACGTTACCAAATAAAGATAGTTAATGTTGTTAAATAAAGATGTGACAATTCAAGACAAACACAATGTCATGTGTGTGTGTATGTGTGTGTGTTTATGCACTGTGTGGCCAATGCGACACAGCTACACAGTGTTATTGTGGTACTAATATGAGGGGTTATTTTCTTTTTAAATAGATATTCAAAACACAAATCATTCACATGAAGTTATTTGCAGTATGTCTGCACTGACATATATTGGAAGGACAGAGTGGGGGTGAAAGATGGATTTCTTCATTAACTCATTGTGACACACTGGCAGCCAAGCAGAGAATTCCCTCAGCGGGAATCTCATTCCACACCTCTGATTCTCTTGCCAGGCTTCTGTCCCAACATCACTGTGTGTCAGGAGGAGTTCTGAGAAATGCTGCATGAAGACTGAAACACATTCCTTGTTCAGTGTCAACATTTTCTGGACACAGTCTCAGGATTCTGAGCCCAAATGTTCTTTAGATACCCCACATCGACGTCCATGGGCACGTTTGTTGAAGGCTGGAGTATTGATTAGGAAGGGGAATGGCATTGTGACATCAGTGTTTGCACAGGTGAAGCTCCACTTCTGGCACAGTGTGGATGCAGGGCAAGGTGTCGTATTGTCTTACATACCTGCACAGTGCAAAAAAATGATTATGGGATCCTGTTTTCTTTAAATAATTAAGTTCTTACCACATCCTGTTCTTTTTTATTGCTTTGTTGAGAAAAATAAAATCACGTTAATATGCATGTTATGTGTTCAATCATAAACACATGGCTGCACACATTCCTGAAATATGTGGTCTTTTCATTCTTTCTTGGTCCCAAGGGAACCAATAAAAGTTTTATCTGGGTACTCACACACACACACTCACACGCACACACACATACACACACACACACACACACACACACACACACACACACACACACACACACACACTTCTGTCCTGTCTTCCAAAAAACAGCCTCATTGAGCCAAAAATAGCAATGAGACTACAGGAATAGAAACATTTCCTGTGCCTTTTCACTTTTCCCGTAATTTTTCAGCTCCAGACACACAGCCTTGGAGCCTTATTTGCCTGTGGAACACCAAAAAGCTCTTTTATGGTTCCGGTAAAAACGTGCGCATGCCACACCTGGATCTGGATCAGTGTTTCACTCACACATGTGCAGACAGATCCCTGACATTGCATTAATCTCCCAGTGGAGCTATCACTTTGCCTGCACTGCTGAGAGTGAGAGTGTATTACCGGACGCTGGACGACATTGTCGATTGTACTGTACTGTATTGTTCTGTTCTCCGTTCCCAGTAGTCTCCTGCCGGGCACGCTGAGAACATGCAGAGGAAGCTTGTGTTTACTCTGTGAGCTTTGTGTATATAAATCCTTAGAAACAACACAACTGTACATTATGTATTTGTCTACACTGTATGGGATCATACGTAAATGGAAAGCCAAAGCCCATTAAAATATCATGTTTTAAATACTTATTTAGGATCCATTAACATCTGCTTTAGCAAAAGCAATGTTGCATATAGTGCATCATTAAGAAATCCAGATTAGTACGAATTTATTGCACGGACTTTATCCAGTGCTCTATGTTCTACGCAAATCTGGAATTTTTGGTTTTAATTAAGTTATTATTTTGACTATTGTGACTAAGTGTTATTTTGGCTCAGTAAGGCAGTATTAATATTTTTTTTAATAGCTAAGCTGTTAGTATCTATTTATTTTGACTCAGTATATCGTTACTTTGACTTAGCATCGTATTATTATGACTTGTGAATGTTTTTTATTCAAACATTCTTTATTTGATCTTAGTATCTTGTTATTTTGACTTAGTAAGTGAGCGGTCAATATCATGACAGCATAATAAGTCAAAATGATGACAGCAACTGAAAACCACAGCAAATTTACACAGAGTTAGTACAGTAAGTCTTGATATTGGTGGTAAAAACTTTCTCGCCTTCTCACATTCAGAGCATTTATAGCAAATCTTATTTCTTAAGGAATAAAACCAGTGAACCATTTTCATTGCTTCATTCATCTGGAAGTGGATCCACAGTCTATCTTGGGAACGCTCTTTGGATAGAACTCCAATGCACACACATCCTCACACACTCACACTTAGCAGTGATTTAAAATAGCTAAGCCACGTACCAGCTTTTTTATGTGAGGTTGGAGGAAACTAAAGAACCCATAGGAAATCCACTAAGACAAAAAGAGAGGATGAGAAAATCTCCACACAGACAGTAAACTGGAGAAGATTGAACCAGGGCACATGGATGGCACATTCCCCATGCACAATTCATCACCATGCCACCAGCGGGCACACTTACATGGACTTATTTTCTGTTATCTGCATATTCGAGCCACAATTGCTCATTGCAAAACCTTACATTTTGCTACCTGGCCTAGTAAATTCTGAGCTGTTAGCTGAACTGAATACTGCATTACTGGATTGGTCTTTTGTGGATTATTGTGTAGCTATATTTACCTGTGTTATCACAATGGTTCTTGGATTAGTGTTTTGGTCTGTGTTTGACAGTGACAGCTTGTGTATGATCTGGATATTCACTTTGACTATAATGACTGGATTTGCAATTAGCCAGTACCTTTCTAGCTTAGCCTTGCACATGGGTCCTAGCTACCCTCTTGATTGTCCTTTACTACACTGAAGCTGTGGGGCGTCAACAATGTAATTTTTGATCATTTTTTGTAGGACTATTGGGATCTACTATTGTATATGAGTGGATTCACACTTGGAGTGGCAACATTTCATTCATTCATTCATTTTCTACCGCTTATCCGAACTACCTCGGGTCACGGGGAGCCTGTGCCTATCTCAGGCGTCATCGGGCATCAAGGCAGGATACACCCTAGACGGAGTGCCAACCCATCGCAGGGCACACACACACTCTCATTCACTCACACACTGGCAACATTTAAGTAAAAAAATTATCTTCAAAAGAAAAGCTAATTTTTCAACACTGGACATAAAAGAAGACATACTTAAGCATGCCTTTAACCATTTGCTGATTAGCTAAAAAAGGAACAGCGTTTAAAGTAGCATAGACATCCTTACTAAGAAGTTACATACATATATACATAACCACATCTTCAGGGTTGGGGTTCCGTTCTGCCCTGTGTGCAAAGAGTTTATATGTTCTCCCCATGCGTCTGGGTTTCCTCGGGGTACTCAGGGCAAAATGCAGGGGACAGCCCGGACACGGTACGAACCCTGGACTTGTTAATTTGTACTTTTTGACTTGGGGTTTCCTGTCCAAGTCCAAAGTCCTGTTTATTGGCATCTCTAAATTGTCCATAGTGTGAGAAAGGGTGCCAACGTGTGTGATTGGTGTCCTGTTAAGAGTTAGTCCCTGTCCAGGTTGTCCCTGCGTTTTCCTCTGGGACAGACTTCAGGTTCCCAGAAACCCTGTGAAAGATAAGCTCTACAGAAATTGAATGGATAGATGGAGGGAATTTCAAACTGCAACTTTTCTAATTGTAACTGGAAAATAAAAAAGGTGAGAATATTCTTCAGGCCATGATGTTACATCCTACTGTCAATTGAGCTCATGTTCAAAATATATGTTGCAGCACAAAATACATCTTTCATAATGACTCAAAAAGTGGAGGTTAGGTGAAATGTTCACTACCATCCACACTAACGTAGTAAGATATTTTTTTCTGAAATAGTTTTATTATACCAGTAAGTCAGTGGCGTCAGTGGTACTATAATGGCACCTCAATAATGAAAAGATTTTTCCAAATGTAAGCTCTGTATCTCAAGCTTGGTATGCTAGATCAAGGATCAGTGGATTAATGAAGGCAAGTAAATAACATCATGAGTGAATCAACATGTCGGGGGCGTCACTGTTTACATTAGGACTGTTCCTCAGAGTGACACACTTTTACATATTATTGTGTAAAGAAAGAAAAACAGATGGTGTTTCACAATTCACAAAAGGACTGAGCGACTGTGGAATGTTTAGCCATAAAATATTCATCCTGGCGACATGATGGAGGATTTTAATAGGATAAACACTTGATCAGATTTCCCTCTTCACCCACACTCTTAAAAGAAGTGAATAATACACTGGCTAGTTGAATAGCAACAATATTTGCTAGCAAACTTACTGCAGTATGTTGGGCAGAATCTCTAATGGGTTCATCAAAAAATGTACTCTGTTGTAAATTTCAATAAGAAAAACCAAACCTGAATGGGACAATTTTTCAACTTCATACTTTGTATAAGCCTGATTAAAAAGAAAAGGCAATTACCGCAAACTAAGTCTTACAGACTACTCTACAAGTTGAAGTGTGTATTGTTTTGATTGTGTTTGTTAGGTCTGATGTGTTTGAGGTAAGGTTGGGGGTGTTGTCCCCGTCCACATCTCTGCTCTGGGACATAACATCAGGAAAGCCTGAAGTGATTCATTGATGAGTCAACAGCTATGAGCTATAAAGCCACAGCACTGATGGAGTCTAAGCATGACACAGCTCGCTCACCTAAAGGTAAGACCCCCAGTCTTTCTCCTCTGGTTGTGTGGCTCCACTACATCGCTTATTTAATGACTAAATAGAAAACTCAGTCGTTGCTTTACTTAAAAATCCACCTCTTATTTCCTATTATCTAAACCTCTGTAAGTCTACTTTATTGAATTAAGTGGAGAAAGATCATTTGTATTTTTGGTGTTTTTTTAACAGAAAGTTAAACAAGTTTTAACAAAAAGTTCTGTAATAACTTTTCACAGCAGAAAGAAAAATGTTCAGCTTGAGTTTGAGTCAATTCTGTTTAATGTTAATTAACTGTAATAGTACAATTTGCTCAAAAGTAAAGTAGAATCTTTTTGGATGAATTTATCTTGAATTTGGAAAGGAATAATTCCTTGAAAACAAGAGCAGAGATAACGCTTAAGCGATTTATTGGAAGAACATCGATCCAGACATTAGGTAGTTTGCCTCTTAATTTATTTTTAATGAGTTACTTTGCATATTCAGTGCTTTAATCTGTTAATAATCAAATATCCTTCCATCTGCCTTTTGCTTTTTGCAAATTTTAATGGAATATTTCGGCATTTTTCATGCTACTTTTTTATCTGTGGCATCTGGTGTGAATGTGATTAAAATATGTCGTGTTTTCTACATGATGACAAAACAACACAATTTGTTTCGAAAAATTGTAGAAAACATCTTTTTGTCACATTTTGAGTAATTTTTGCCTTCTCTCAGATTGTGTTGGACCTCTTATAAAGTTTTAAAAATTCATTTAACACAAATGTGGTAAAGATGATCAATTGTTTCTGCTTTTCTGCAGGTGGATGTTCTTCTATTCTCAAAGCACAAACTCTCTCACTCCCAAGGAAGGAATTATGGCTGTGTACCCTGCTCTTTTTTGCTCCTGTGTAGTGACGGTACTGACGCTCACCAATGGCCGTGCTCTACCTACAGACAGCCTGAAAAGCTCTGTCAAACTTCAAGTCGAGAACATCATCTCCAGAATCCAGAAACACAAAGATGAGGTAAATACCAAGAGAACAAATTCATCCTTCTGCTTTTACCTTGCTCCAAGTTTTTAAATAGCTATACCTATAACGCAGGTTGAGTTCTTGATTCTGATTGGTCACAGAATCGTTTCTAACAAGTTGAACAGGGAATGCATTGTATGTGCTTCACATAAGTGAAGGCTAAATATTGTGTATTATAATGCTTTTATGTAACACAAAAATGTATAATAATTGATAAGGTAATATTTCCTGTACAGAGACATTTTACTTAACATTTTGTGTAAGGAGTCTCCACTTTGAGACATTTTCCTGGCAACACAATGAGCTGTTTTTTTTTTGTTTTTGTTTTTTTTATAATATTAACTTCATGAGAGAAAGAAAACGGATATTCTGCAGAAAATGTGCTGACAAATTTGAGTATTTCTTTCACTTCACTTCTTTCACTACTGTGTTTATACTTTATCTGATAATCTGATTTGTTTGAAAGAGTTATTTCAACATAACTGGAGAAACCCATTTTGAGTAATAGAAAGTTACTCTGGAGTTACGCAATCACTTATTTTGAGGCCAAAATGTTTTGTTGCAATGTCAGAAAACAAAACTTTTAACTGTGGCAGCTGAGAAAAATAAACATTGTATTAATCATCCGACATTTGACTAGCAATTTGTAATTTCTTAAAGCTTGGGATGGTCATGTTCAGACCATCCTGTCAATCATTATTTTCCTATAACAACACACCACTAAATGTCCTTTCAATATAACAGTATCTACAGTATACTCTCATCACCATTGTTTATAGTCGAGGAAGATCAGAATGTGTTCATCAGAAACATGCTATGCAAAAATCAGCTGTTTTCCTTGAACCTGACCAGAGCTCCAATGTTCTTTCACAGTTCCAAATCCTTCATAAAATGATCCTGGATAGTCCCGAGCTCCTGCCCGAGCTGCAGTCTGATAAACCCATCGAGGGTCTGAGCTCCATGGTGGAGATGCTGAACAACTTCCAGCGAGTTCTTCACAGCCTGCCCAAGGGTCACATGAGCCAACTGCACAGTGATGTAAGCACACTGCAGCACTACCTGGAAGACAGGATGAGCTCACTGCAGTGCACACACAGGAAAACAGGCACAGAGAAGAACCTGGAGGACTTCCTGAAAAACCACAGCATGTACTACATCACCCTGCGTCACGTGGCTCTGGACAGACTGCAGAAATACATACAGAGGCTCAACCACAATCTAGAGCAACTGAGAACATGCTGAACTCAATGATCCCTGTGTTGCTTCTGTTTTTTTTTTATTGTTTTTTGTTTTTTTACTATAATTAATATTGCATTGTTTCTGTTGTTCTATTTATTTATATGAACGTATTTATGGACCAAATAACTATTTCCTATTTTAGTTTATTTTTTTATGTTTGAATGTATTTAATGAATTCATTTGGGAACCAGACGTGACGTTCCCATCGGTCTTCACGTTCACACATGCATGCACACAGACACACGCGTTATACATGCTGACATCAGCACCAGCCTAGTATTCCCAGTGACGTCGCAGTGTTACCGGAAGACTCCTGACCGATCGTGCTGGGAAGCACAAATCCTCTTACCCTCTTCCTGACCACCAGCAGACAATCACTATGGATCTGAATGCACTATAATTTTAACATATAATGTTAGCTTATTTTGATGTCATTTGCATCTGTGAATTACCCTAAGGATGTAAGCCATTTATTTCTCATATATTCAAGCTCACTGAAATAAAAAACACAGTTCTCTAAGCAGAAAGTTTTCCTTTTTTCCAGGATATACTGTATGCAGCCTCAAATAAGAAACACAAAGGACCGACACGACAAACCCGATTTATTAGCAATCATTTATATTGTACGGCCATCTGGCTGCCTGATGTTGCAGCAAAATTGTCTTTCCAGCTAAAAGCTCTGTGTAGTGGGACTTAATGAGACATGCATTTGTGGATTTAAAGGCAGGACAGAGTTGTATAAAGTATAACATGAGACTCTCCTAAAAGAAAGAGGGCTAAAATGCTGTAGAGTGCCATTTATCTGTTTTATAGGACAAAAAGAATAGATTGTTAGACATGGAATGAAAAGTGAAGACGGAGAGTAACTATTCTTTTCCAGAGAAATGAAACAAGTAAAAGAATGACGCAGCAGAAAGCACACGTGTACCTCCGGTATAGTAAATATTTACTCTCACCCACTTTTCTACATCTAAATCCCTGGAAGAGCAATGATTTTAAATAGAACTGGGGCAAAATTACATAATCCTGACTTACTACGATAAAGAAAATAAGCACGTTCTTTCAAAAGTATGCACGTAACTGAACCCTGACCTCAACCTTCAGCTCAGATGAACCAATGTAAACATCGTTGGTCCACATTTGTATCGTCTCAGGTGTAATACAAGGCACGTTATTCCTGATGTCTCTATGCCGCTCTGCGAGAAGTCATGCGTTACCATGTTCATATTAAATCTGGGGACTGAGAGGATTGTTTATGACAGACATTTTTGAAATTTATAGTCTTTAACAGATTAAGGTTTCTGGAGTTTGTCCACAGAGTCATGTACGATCTGCTGAGTGTGAATTCTTAGTTTGATCCTGGATTCAGCTGAAATGTGGTGTGGCTCATAATACAAGTGGAAGTTATTCAAGAAAGAGAAAGAGAGAGAGAGTGAGAGAGAGAGAAAGTGAGAGAAAGAAAGAAAGGTCATGTAATTTGGATAAATGAAATGTCACTGTATAACAGATCAAGGAATCTCTGTGTGTGTGTGTGTGTGTATGATGCCCAACATGCCAATGTTATAAGACCTTTTTTCTCTCTCTTTGAGCTTTGCCTTAAAGTTGATGAAGTTTTGTTTGCATCACTAAAAGTTTTGCTGTGAATGTGATTTAAAGATAATTGATTAGTTTCAGTCTCACTAATTTGATTTAGTAGTTCATAAGGAAAAAATCAGCATTACTGAAACTTTTCTATATCACTGTAGCACAGTTTGACCTACAAGGTAGGTCCCGATTACCACAACTGGTCCCAGTTTGTTGTGTTAATTCCTGTTTCAAGTTTTGTGAGAATGGGGAAGGTTGGTTATGGTCAGTGGAGTTTAGGAAAACAGGAGAAAGGTATTTAAACACCAAGCTCTTTAAAAACCCTGAGATGTTTTTATATACGTGTGAGCAGAACTGAAAAGCTTCACTCGAACAACGGTTCAGTGTCAAACTTAAACAAAATAATAACAACAACAACAACAATAATAACAATAATAATAATCTCACTATCAGCTGGACTTGAAAGATTCCAGCTGTGGCTAAAAATCTTCTTATATGACACTAGCTACTCATTACAGATGTTGTGACAATGACGAGAAACAACGTTTACATCTGGCTTGCTGATCAGGGATCAGCAGGAATTCTTTTTTGTGAAAGTGCTTTTTTGCAAACTCGTCCGCATTCTGCTGTAAATAATACCAGTAAAATCATGTGTACACAAATATTTATTTTCCACAGACTGGTGTATTCTTCTACACCTAAAAATAGAGCAACATAAAAGTGGAAAATGTCAGAACATGAAACGTTGTTTTATTATAGTACACTTTTTTTTTAATCTTTAATATAAAACTTATCACACCGGAGACACCGAGTTACATCCAGTTGTTCTCTGGTGTTCTCGCTCGCACACACACACAGCGCTATTTACACCCACTTTTAACTGAACCACTTGCTCTTCTTGACGAGCGAGTCCTTAGAATTCGATGTGCCTGTGAGTTTCTTCTTGTACTGTTCGACCAGACGGTCAAAACGATCGTCCTCTCTGTTCTGGAACTTTCTTTTCACTGGTTTAGAATTCTGAAATCACAATAAAAACATACATAATGACCACACTATAGAGAATTCTGATTCTAAGTAAAATGCGAGTGTTGTGCCTGATTTATCAAGCTTTAGATGTTACAAGCTCTATAAATTGTTTTAAGGGGGAAATGGGAGCTCCGGGAAATGTACGTAAATTTGCAAATTAGGAGCCGAACTAACGTAAACCATGAACTATGAAAATTCCACTGGCATGAGCTCATCAAGTTTTATATGAAAATGAACTTAGTGTAAATCTTGTTAAACTCTGTTGTTTCGGAAAGAAAGAAAGAAAGAAAGAAAGAAAGAAAGAAAGAAAGAAAGAAAGAAAGAAAAGGAAAAAAGAAAAAAGAAAGAAAGAAAGAAAGAAAGAAAAAGGAAAAAAGAAAGAAATAAATAAAGAAAAAGGAAAAAAGAAAGAAAAAGAAAGAAAAAGGAAAAAAGAAAGAAAGAAAGAAAAAGGAAAAAAGAAAGAAAGAAAGAAAGAAAGAAAGAAAGAAAGAAAGAAAAAGGAAGAAAGAAAGAAAGAAAGAAAGAAAGAAAGAAAGAAAGAAAAGCAAAAAAAGAAAGAAAGAAAGAAAGAAAAAAAGAAAGAAAGAAAGAAAAAAAGAAGAAAGAAAGAAAGAAAGAAAAAGAAAAAAAAGAAGAAAGAAAGAAAGAAAGAAAGAAAGAAAGAAAGAAAGAAAGAAAGAAAAAGAAAAAGAAAGAAAAAGGAAAAAAGAAAAAAGAAAGAAAGGCATGTAATTTGTTATACAGGTAAAAGTCACTCATTCATCTGTGTGTGTGTGTGTGTGTGTGTGTGTGTGTGTGTGTGTGTGTGTGTGTGTGTGTTTGTATGATGCCAAGGTTATAAGACATTTTTTCTCTCTCTTTGAGCTTTGCCTTGAAGTTGCTGAAGTTTTGTGGGCATCACTAAAAGCTTTGCTGTGAATGTGATTTAAAGATAATTGATTAGTTTAGTCTTACTAGTTTAATTTAGTATTCAGCATTACTGAAACAGTTCTACATCTTTTTACCTACATAAACATTTACATACAACAGTGCATCGCAATGTACAGATGTTTTTGTACAGATGTTGTACAGATGATCCAATGATTTTTTTTTTTTAATAATATTTACAGCGTCACTGGAATATCTAAAAACACCTAAAGGACTGCAAATTAAAATATAGGGCAATTTAATACATGAAGACTTTCATTCATAAAAAATGTTTAGATAATTTATGTCTTTTCAGGGGTCATAGACACCCTGGTGCATGCTGGGAGTTCTCTGGTGTCTCACTAGTACATGGGTCAACAATTAGGTTTAACACAAGGCCTAATTTTAACGGAGCAAATATTATTTCAACCAAAATGCATTAACATGAGCATGCACACACTTGCATATAGGTAAAAGGCTATTGTCTATATCTAGATATGGAGTTCGGTAACTCTTGGTGTGTCCGTATTCTATAATTAAGGTTATTTCGGGTTTGGGCTGCCGTATGTTGATCATGTACGATCATATGTAGGTAAAGAGCATTTTCAGAGCCACTCGCCCCCACTATATTATACACAGTGCTGTTTCTCTCCTACTATAAAATAACGTTCACCTGTTTTTTATTTTGATTTGGTTTCTCCATTGAGTTGAGTCCCTTTCTCTCCTTCCTGCTAGGGACCGTCTTCATTTTCCTAACCTGGGCAGTCTGTTTACCTTTATCCCTTTTCCTGTTGCATTAAAAAGAAAGCATCAGTTCAAGCAATCAAACATACGACTTTTTTTAAAAATAAATGTATTGATTCTTTTTCATATCAGTACCTGATCTTTGGGCCGAAGTGTGAAGGCATGGGAAGAATCTTCTGGCGTTTTTTGCCGTCGCCCACTTCGACATGCTCGACTTCCGGAGTGGTTCTGAAGCCGGAGTAATGGCCGCTCGGAGCTGCTTGGTTCTTCTGAGTTCCTGCTGACTGCTGAACTGCGGCAGATGCCTTTTTAGGAGATTTCTGCCAAGGCTGCTTACTTCTGTCTTTCTGAGGTCCGGCGCTGTTCTCTTTTTTCTGTGATACAGTCATTGATATGAAGTTAAACATTGATGTCTACAAATAAACAGACTACTGTTCAGTGTAGAATATTGACTTCCTTAAAGGTAATAAACGTAATAAAGAATTTAACATTTTCACCTAACAGATGTAAAATACCCAGTGGGGAAAACCCCCATAGAGTTAAATGTGTGTGTGTGCCTTGTGCAGATGTGTTATACAATTCCTTCCATCATGGATGATGCCAACTTGGTGTCCAACATGGAAAACAATAATCTTTCAGTGTACAGTACGCACGTATGTAAAAACTATATAAGCACATATTCAAACTAGCACCAGTGCTGGCAGCTCCTGCTGTGTACTGACCCATGGGCATTAGTTTACAATGAGGGTGAGAGGAGAGGGCAAGACCAGGAGACTGTACCAAGATCACACAGAGAAGCCTGGCATTCATAGGCCGGTTCTCTAAAGTCATTTTAAATGGCCAATTTTACTATGGCTTCTTTCTCAGGCACTGTAGATTTCAGAGGTGAGGGTTTGGTGTCGTTGACCAGATCTCTCTCTCTCTCTCTCTCTCACACACACACACACACACACACACACACATATATATATCTGTCTCTATCTGTCTTCCAACTGTGTAGAAAAAAACACAAAAAAGATACAGGGTTGTTGATCTGCTCAAGTACAAGCTGTTAAAAATATTGCTAAAACAATTAGAGCTGCAACAAAAAGTTTCACGTCAGGAAGTGAACTCGTGAGCACACTTGTGCTCCAACCCGGTGAGGATGACGCCGAACAACGAGAGCCCAGAATTCACTACTGTAGAATTTTTAATTGCACCGTTTCGCTGATTCTTGTGCTTGTCAGGATTTCAAATGTTACCTGCCATTTTCATAACAACAAGCAGTCTGAAAGCGATGCAAAGACGAAGCGCTTCCAGAGAGACTTTCTAAACATGCAGCGTCTGAAGTCCACCGTGTGGCATGTCAACAGTAATTGGCTTTTTTGTGTTGTGCTTGGATGAGACCGAAATCAACCTTTTTGGTCAAGCACAACGTCAGCGGTTTTCCCGACACATGGCTGGAAAAGCACGTTATCTGGTGCTAAATATGGCGGTGGATGTTTGGGGTTTTGTGTATCATCTGGTTGCCACCTTGTGGATGCTTATGGCATGAATTCTGCCACCAGAATATATCATCCAAATACCTGGTTCAGACATGTCTATATACACACAGAGAATAAAGCGAGAGACCCACAAGAAGACGAACAAGACAAAACCAACCCAGAAATGGTTAAAGAAACACAGAATCACTGTTTTACACTGAGCATCACTGTTTTTTTAGGCTTAGGTGGGGGGGAAATGCTAAACAAGCAATACAATAAAGTCTTCGATATTCTCGTCATCATATTGTGTTTATACATAGAGTATAAAGTTTAGCTAGTGATTTTGCAGGATCTTCAAGACATTACTGAAAACCCTGTCACAGAGTCAGAGGAGTGACCAGTTTCTGTGGATGGATCAGCGAAAGAATCTGATATACACGTCTTTCGTCACAACACAGCGCCTGTTTTTTGCTAGCACATTGGTGACACTCTGACCATTTTAAATAATTTTAAAGTTTTAATCTATTTCCTGTTGATTATCATCCATCAGAAGTCTGTCAACAGTTCATGGCCAAAAGTGTTTGGATGCCAGACAGCATGTGCTGAAGAAAAAATCTTAAAACGGAGAATAAATCTTTCCAGATAAATTTATTCTCCTTTTACAGTTAGAATAATCTCCACTATTCTATTAAGGCTTAAACGCTTCTTTGCATAGCTGCTTGGTGATGCTGGAACCGGTCTGAGCCTCTTAGACTTAGTACAGAAAATCATTCATTATAACATTATTTATAATAACAGACTCCTGTGTTTATGATAATTCACACTCTCTGATGTTTAAAAGTGACATACGGCTAAGTACAGTGACCCATACTCAGAATTTGTTCTCTGCGTTTAACCCATCCAAAGTGCACACACACAGCAGTGAACACACACACCGTGAACACACACCCGGAGCAGTGGGCAGCCATTTATGCTGCGGCGCCCGGGGAGCAGTTGGGGGGGGTTCGGTGCCTTGCTCAAGGGCACCCCAGTCGTGGTATTGCCGGCCCAAGACTTGAACCCACAACCTTAGGGTTAAGAGTCAAACTCTCTAACAATTAGGCCACGACTTCCTCAAAAACAGTTTAAAACAGATTATAACAGTTTATAATCACACCCTCAAGTGTCAGTCAAATGAGGATGAGGTTCCCTTTCAGGTCTGGTTCCTCTCAAGGTTTCTTCCTCTTCCATCTAAGGGAGTTTTTCCTCACCACAGTCACCTCAGACTTGTTCATTGGGGATAAATACAAACACGTTTAAATAAAAGTCTGATATTAATCTTGAATCTTTTTGTACTAGATTTCTCATGATCTGTAAAGCTGCTTTAAGGCCATGTCCATTGTTAAAGGCGCTATACAAACCAAATTGAACAGAAATGAATTATTGTAATGCTACAACAAACCAAGAGAATTGTGCGCTTCCAATGTAGTGGCAAAAGCTTGAGAAAGAACCACATACGGTACAATCCATCCACCATATAAATGTTCCTTTCCATCTTCTCAGATTCGCTCATAAGCCCTTATATAGCTACAGCCGGAGAATCAACATTAACTAATCGAACTACTTCACTAGCTGAGATTAACACAGTGCTGAGTTTTGGTAGCTGGCTAGCATAGAAAATGATGTTTTAAATCATTTATGCACATACACGTGTACAAGTCTAGATTTGGGCATGTGATTTGACATCGCTGTACTGTATAGCTAATGCTTTTTTAAGCACTTACGATGCACTAGAGTCTGTTGGTTTTCCCCCCAAACAATGTATACAACGTTCAAAACCGCCGCAGCGGACAGATTTTCTAAAAACGTATTAGGTAAAATCGTTGCGCTCGTACCGTAATGAAAATAAATGAATTCTACTGCTTTTCTTCTAATCGGAACAAATAGCCGGTAAATATCATTCCAGTCCGACTGGCTGGTTCTGAAGAAGAGATTAGTGAAGAACAGATTGTAGAGGAACAGATGTTCACGATACAGCACATCTCTCACAGCAGACACCAAGCTGTCTTTGATTAATTTCCTTCATCCAGATTTCAGAACGTGCTTTATTCGTTTGGGACTTTGTTGGGTATGGTTTAGGGAGCACAGTGGGTTAAAGTGGATGAGATTTACATAACGAGCCTCACCTTTTCGGCCCTGGGGTCAGAGGCGGATGCCATTCTGCTCTTCTCCGCTCTCATAGCCTTCAATTTTAACTTCCTCCCATCCTCCAGAGAAAACTCCACAATGGGCCTCTGTGCAGAACACATCAAAAGACACACACACACACACACACACACTATTGGTACGGCTTCGAGCAAAACATTCCTAAACGTAATTTCAGAGCAACTGAACAAAAGGTTCAGGAAATAATAGACATAATTATTCAACAATTTTTCCAACAAGAAAAAAACTTGACAGGAAAACGTGTAACTTCGTGGCATGACGGCTTTGACTGAAAAAGATATCCATAAAATTACTTCTAGGAAGCTGCAGTGTGTTCAGAAAAAGTCCCTGAGTGGTTACAGATCATCAAGCAAGCAGAGAATACGCTATACACAACTGCAGCACGAACGTAAACAGCCTTCATTAGGATTTTAAGTAAATTAACTTCCTCCCACTGCACGCAATAAGGCTAGATTTCCGCCTGCATGCAAGACGACACGAAAACCCTCATCGTACAGCACTATATACACTTGTTGAGTGCAAATGTTTGTGTACATCCCAGGTCAATAAAACAGGCATTTACAGTGTTAAAGAAAAATAAATCAACACACCGTAAGACTGGCATAGCCATTTTTATATTTACGGCATTAACCAGAGTGACTTAGTTTTTTTTTAATCTCAGCTGAATAATTTTTTATACAGCTGAAAAATTGAGAGTTAGGAGTCTTGCTCAAGGGGCCCAGCAGTGGCAGCTTCAAGCTTACAGGGATTCAGGGATGCAGGGATTCAAGCTTACAACCTTCTGATTGGTAGTCCAACACCTTAACCACTAGGCTACCACATTTTTATATTTTACGTGATCTTTATGGAATCCAAGATGTGTTTCAGAATGAAATTCTAAGCTGATTCTTTGTTTTTGTTTCGTTTCCAAACGTTTGTCTGTTTTCACTCTCCTGGATCCTGCACGTCACCTCACACATCACTGACTAACCTCTGCTGTCTCTCAACACAAAAGCGTCATACAGATTTCTCATTAATGCGATTATGACCGAGTGTGTGTGTGTGTGTGTGTGTGTGTGTGTGTGTGTGTGTGAGAGAGCGATAGAGAGAAGCACGTTGCTTGAGTCAGCGACGTTTTTGTGACGTCACATCGAAGCACGATTAACGCGGCGACTAATTTTTTATTTTAAATTTAATTACTAATTTAATTTTAAAATTGTTGTGGTTTTGGCATCATCACATCATCACGTCTCTGATGCCGTAATACTGCCTTCTTCGAGTCAGGTATATGTTTTTCTGCTGCTTTCATTCTTCTTCCTTTTGTTGTTCCAGAATTCAAATTGAAGCTGCATCAAATGTTCCAAACACTGTGGGATAAAAACCTGTGCACTCGACGGTGCAGGAAACGGGTTCGACATCTTGACCTTCTGTCACCGGACTGACCTTGTTGGCTGTGAAGATGTTGGGGTTGTTGTTAAGGTGACGCAGGGCTTGGAGGGCGTGTTCATGCTCCTGAAACTCCACAAAGCCGTAACCTAGCGAGTGACCCAAGGGTTCGCCTCGCACCGGCTTCCTATCGTACATCACGTGACACTATAAGAAGGACAGAAAGACAGCAATGGGGTTGATTTTAAACACAAATATGATATATTTGATAAGGATAACAAGTAGTTTGTACCAAGAATTTTTTTTTCCTGCAATGGTACAGACCTGATCAGACTAATATCAGAACCATGCTAACACAATACTGCCATCTAGTGTTGATGTAGGGAAACAGTGCAATCTTGTGTAATTCTGTTACTGTATTTTATGTTGTGTTGGTGTATAAAACTCGTCTCTATCAACGTGAATAGACATTTTAAGCAACATCTGTAGATCACTACTTTGGAAGACAAAAGAAATATTATTCTCTTATTATAGCTTAACATATAACATAATGGTCTTATACACGACACAGCAGATGTAGATCCCCTAGTTGTTCCCCCAAAACAGCTATAATCTGTCTAGACACAGACTCCACAAGATCTCTGAAGTTGTAGGTGTGCCGTGCTGTCGGACACCAAGACACCGCTAGCTGATCGTCAGCACATGTGGCAGAAGTAAGTTTCTCTCATTTTCCTCAGCTACTGATCGAACCACAGCACCAGTGTGCGATCTGTTAGTGATTAGACATCGGGTCATGACGAGTCACTGAGAGTAGGCTGTAATAAACGAGCCACTATTTAAACGCTTCCCAGCACTATAACCAGTAACCGGCTTCGTTTGTGCTGTCATTTCTTTATTCCCACAGGAACGTAAACGTTTTCTAAGACGTCAGCCATCGCAGACAGACTATTCCGCATCGCAGTTTCTCCGAATGAATTAATCATGAGCTGACACGGGGGAATCCTGCCGCAAGTTCGGCTCGACGCGTCCGATAATCTGCTCGCTGAAGAAGTGAAATTGTTTTTTGTTAACACTAGCAAATACATGTGTGACATACGTGCATACGTATAGGTAGAAGTTGGCTTCCTGTCGTGGAGACGATATACAGTTCATTAAGACGACGCAGAAATGTTTAGATTGACTGTATATCCGTGTCTTGGTGATCGTCCTACAAAGATCATGTCGCAGCTTTAAAAACTACCTTCCTAATGTTGAAGTGAAACTGCAATGTATTACTGAGTCTGTGTTAAGTGATAGAAGTATTAGTAAAGGACTATGTTGAGCTCAACTCTTCTGTAGTTAAAGATTTAAACCAAACCAAAGCTCTCTTCTGAACAATCAGGAACAGGTGTAATATGGAAGCTGAAGACAAGAAATGCTTCAAGAAAAAAAAGAAATGACTAAGCACAGTCATGAGCCATTCATTAGGAAGCGGTTATGTTCAGTCATTTTTGCTAAGGTGTGTGTGTGTAAGGTGTGCGTGTTTGTGTGATAGCTGTGCGTGTTTGTGTGTGATAGCTGTGCGTGTTTGTGTGTGATAGCTGTGTGATAGCTGTGTGTGATAGCTGTGTGTGTTAGTGTGTGATAGCTGTGTGTGTTAGTGTGTGATAGCTGTGTGTGATAGCTGTGTGATAGCTGTGTGTGATAGCTGTGTGATAGCTGTGTGTGATAGCTGTGTGTGATAGCTGTGTGTGATAGCTGTGTGATAGCTGTGTGTGATAGCTGTGTGTGATAGCTGTGTGATAGCTGTGTGTGATAGCTGTGTGATAGCTGTGTGTGATAGCTGTGTGATAGCTGTGTGTGATAGCTGTGTGTGATAGCTGTGTGTGATAGCTGTGTGATAGCTGTGTGATAGCTGTGTGTGATAGCTGTGTGATAGCTGTGTGTGATAGCTGTGTGTGTTAGTGTGTGATAGCTGTGTGTGTTAGTGTGTGATAGCTGTGTGTGTGTTAGTGTGTGATAGCTGTGTGTGTTAGTGTGTGATAGCTGTGTGTTAGTGTGTGATAGCTGTGTGTGTTAGTGTGTGATAGCTGTGTGTGTTAGTGTGTGATAGCTGTGTGTGTTAGTGTGTGATAGCTGTGTGTGTTAGTGTGTGATAGCTGTGTGTGTTAGTGTGTGATAGCTGTGTGTGTTAGTGTGTGATAGCTGTGTGTGTTAGTGTGTGATAGCTGTGTGTGTTAGTGTGTGATAGCTGTGTGTGTTAGTGTGTGATAGCTGTGTGTGTTAGTGTGTGATAGCTGTGTGTGTTAGTGTGTGATAGCTGTGTGTGTTAGTGTGTGATAGCTGTGTGTGTTAGTGTGTGATAGCTGTGTGTGTTAGTGTGTGATAGCTGTGTGTGTTAGTGTGTGATAGCTGTGTGTGTTAGTGTGTGATAGCTGTGTGTGTTAGTGTGTGATAGCTGTGTGTGTTAGTGTGTGATAGCTGTGTGTGTTAGTGTGTGATAGCTGTGTGTGTTAGTGTGTGATAGCTGTGTGTGTTAGTGTGTGATAGCTGTGTGTGTTAGTGTGTGATAGCTGTGTGTGTTAGTGTGTGATAGCTGTGTGTGTTAGTGTGTGATAGCTGTGTGTGTTAGTGTGTGATAGCTGTGTGTGTTAGTGTGTGATAGCTGTGTGTGTTAGTGTGTGATAGCTGTGTGTGTTAGTGTGTGATAGCTGTGTGTGTTAGTGTGTGATAGCTGTGTGTGTTAGTGTGTGATAGCTGTGTGTGTGTTAGTGTGTGATAGCTGTGTGTGTGTTAGTGTGTGATAGCTGTGTGTGTTAGTGTGTGATAGCTGTGTGTGTGTTAGTGTGTGATAGCTGTGTGTGTGTTAGTGTGTGATAGCTGTGTGTGTGTTAGTGTGTGATAGCTGTGTGTGTGTTAGTGTGTGATAGCTGTGTGTGTGTTAGTGTGTGATAGCTGTGTGTGTTAGTGTGTGATAGCTGTGTGTGTTAGTGAGTGTAGCTGTGTGTGATAGTCGTGGATAGCTGTGTGTGTTAGTGTGTGATAGCTGTGTGTGTTAGTGTGTGATAGCTGTGTGTGTGTTAGTGTGTGATAGCTGTGTGTGTGTTAGTGTGTGATAGCTGTGTGTGTGTTAGTGTGTGATAGCTGTGTGTGTGTTAGTGTGTGATAGCTGTGTGTGTTAGTGTGTGATAGCTGTGTGTGTTAGTGTGTGATAGCTGTGTGTGTTAGTGTGTGATAGCTGTGTGTGTTAGTGTGTGATAGCTGTGTGTGTTAGTGTGTGATAGCTGTGTGTGTTAGTGTGTGATAGCTGTGTGTGTTAGTGTGTGATAGGTGTGTGTGTTAGTGTGTGATAGCTGTGTGTGTTAGTGTGTGATAGCTGTGTGTGTTAGTGTGTGATAGCTGTGTGTGTTAGTGTGTGATAGCTGTGTGTGTGTGCGTGTGAGTTAGGCATGTGCGTGTGTGTGTGTGTGTTACCTCCTTGATACGGACACCCCTTCCTCCCCCTGCTGCAGACAGGCAGAGTTTGAAGAGCTTCTTGCGGTCCACATTTTTGGGAATGTTGTGAACACACAGACGAGTTTGAGACACAAACACGTTCACGTCCTTCAGCTTTGCCTTCTTCATCTCTGCAAACTAACACAAGCGCGTGCGCACACACACACACACACACGTCACTGAAGATCTCACACAGACCATACACAGCCACCGTCATGATACAGCTTTTGACGTTTAGCTTTTCTATTAAAATCACAAGGAAACAACCAGGAAATCACAAGGAAATGTCAAGAAAAGTGCCCTTAGTGGGACTCCTGACCTACCCTCGCCCTCTTGTCCATATCGGATGCAGAGACTCCTTCCGCTGATTTGGTTCCAGCACGGATCACTGAACACAGGAAGAGGTAGTAAAGAGGAAATAAAGATTTGAAAGGGATCAAAAATGTCAGGATTATGCAGATTCAATACGCTTAATACACACTATACTCAGATCACATAGATTAGATAAAGATGAGATTCATTCTTAGATTTTAAAGAGCAGAGTCAACAACTTGAACCTTTTGCGCCCCTTTAACTATAGCAGGTGGCTCGCATGGTGCGAAACCTTTGTGAACCTTTTTGCAAGAATTTTGACACGAATAATAAAATACTTGATTTAATCACTCTTTGTGTTTTTTCCTATTCATTTTCTATCTAGACCGTAAAAGTGTAGCACATTCTTGGCTTTATAGTCTGATCCACTTTCCCGGGCTCAGAGCCGTGTTATTGGCTGCACTTACAGCCCTCTCTGGCGAGGTAGAGGTTCCTGGTGCCTTTGTGAGTTTTCTCTTTCTTGTTCTTCAGTTTAGAAGCATCCTCTCTGCTCACTGCCAGCACGACGTTCAGCTTCCTCCCGTCCACTCTCAATCCACCGGCCTGCGGCACACAGAACACGACTCAGAGTCTGACACGCACACAGAACACGACTCGGAGTCTGACACGGACACAGAACACGACTCGGAGTCTGACACGGACACAGTACACGACTCGGAGTCTGACACGGACACAGTACACGACTCGGAGTCTGACACGGACACAGAACACGACTCGGAGTCTGACACGGACACAGTACACGACTCGGAGTCTGACACGGACACAGTACACGACTCGGAGTCTGACACGCACACAGAACACGACTCGGAGTCTGACACACACACAGAACACGACTCGGAGTCTGACACGGACACAGTACACGACTCGGAGTCTGACACGGACACAGTACACGACTCGGAGTCTGACACGGACACAGAACACGACTCGGAGTCTGACACGGACACAGTACACGACTCGGAGTCTGACACGGACACAGTACACGACTCGGAGTCTGACACGGACACAGTACACGACTCGGAGTCTGACACGGACACAGAACACGACTCGGAGTCTGACACGGACACAGTACACGACTCGGAGTCTGACACGGACACAGAACACGACTCAGAGTCTGACACGGACACAGTACACGACTCGGAGTCTGACACGGACACAGTACACGACTCGGAGTCTGACACGGACACAGTACACGACTCAGAGTCTGACACGGACACAGAACACGACTCAGAGTCTGACACGGACACAGTACACGACTCGGAGTCTGACACGGACACAGTACAGGACTCGGAGTCTGACACGGACACAGAACACGACTCAGAGTCTGACACGGACACAGAACACGACTCAGAGTCTGACACGGACACAGAACACGACTCAGAGTCTGACACGGACACAGTACACGACTCGGAGTCTGACACGGACACAGTACACGACTCGGAGTCTGACACGGACACAGTACAGGACTCGGAGTCTGACACGGACACAGAACACGACTCGGACACGGAGCCAGAACAAAGCAGAGGAAACCAGAGACCCCGAGGCTTAGAGAAAACCCTCACACAAAGAAAGAAAATGCAAGCCCACATGCTCATCCACACAATCACAGCGTACACATGCACAGCACTGATGGACTCATTTGGACTCACCTCAGACTCTGTCTGTGCTGCTGCTAGACATTTCTCTGCTGCCTCTTTAGTTTTGAACTGAGCAAAAGCACAGCCTGGAATAAGAAAAAAAAAAAGAGTTAAAAGTGGGGAAAAAAAAAAAAAAAAAAAAATGACGTCTCCTGAATGACTACACACTATCTACTCTCCTTTGTGTATAAATTTTAGGAGTATTATCTAGTCTTTTACGGAATAAGCAGCTTCCCGTTGGATGTCGATCGGAACACGATGGAGCTAGCTTTAGCACAATACAATGACTTTGTAAAATATAACACGAAAAAGACGGCACAATGTGAGCTGAATTTAAAGACGTTTCTGAGATGTCTTGTCCACCGGAGTGTCATCGGCTATCTTGAATTTCATCCAGCATCAGCTTTGAGTGCATGTGTCGAGTGCATGGTGTCCAACATCCAACACTTGCTGTTATCAGTCGAATAAGTGAATTATGCGGATACTTGAAGTGCGCTTCACTTGCTGGAATTTTCAGCCTGATCACATGGCTCACGTTATATATTTCTCACTCGCCCCTAGCGCAGGGGTTAAGGCCCTGGGTTGTTGATCAGCAGAGGTGGGAGTAATTCACAAGTAAGTCTCAAGTCATAATTGTCAAGTCAAAGTCAAGTCGAGTCTTTTTTTTATATTTGTCAAACAAGTCTCAAATATGCGACTCAAATATGCGACTCAAATATGAGTCAAGTCATATGTCCCCCATCTCTGTTGATCAGACAATTAGGGTTCAAGCCGCAGTAGTGTCAAGCTACCATTAACCCTCTCTGATCCAGGGGCACCGCAACTGGCCCGAACTTCCAAAGCTGGGGTATGTAAAGATAGAATTTGCTGTAAGGTATATGACAAAAATAAAGGCGGCTTCTTCTTCAGACTACACAATGGTGTAAAACTGTCTAGTGGACATGTGGCGTTTGCATGTTCTCCCCGTGCCTCGGGGGTTTCCTCCAGGTTTCCCCCGGTCCAAAGACATGCATGGTAGGTTGATTGGCATCTCTGGAAAATTGTCCGTAGTGTGTGATTGCGTGAGTGAATGAGAGTGTGTGTGTGCCCTGCGATGGGTTGGCACTCCGTCCAGGGTGTATCCTGCCTTGATGCCCGATGACGCCTGAGGGTCGGCACAGGCTCCCCGTGACCCGAGGTAGTTCGGATAAGCGGTAGAAGATGAGTGAGAGTGAGAGAGAGTATATGATCTGGGACGTAACTAGATATTTTCTGATACTCTGTTAGGCCATGGAGCTCTTATACATGGCCATCAACACCCTTTTTTATTTACAGGAGTAATGATATGTAAATATATTGTGATCACTACAAGTTCAGAGCTTACAACAAATACGTTTGTGTGAATTTAAAGTCACGTGTCGTGAATGGTGCGATTGGGCGACTTCTTACTGAATCAATAACAGCTTTGTGGCTGTGCGAGTCGTAAACAAGCTTCATAACTCAAGACAGCCTGGTTTCATTTGGCATAGGAAATGTTTTAGTAGATGATCTGTGGAAATGGCTGTACATCTTAAATGACTCCAAAATGAATCAATACCAAGTTTAAAAAAAAAAAAAAAAAAAAAAAAAAAAAAAAGAATTCTTTAAATCAGTAACAAGTTCCTGTGTACATTAGGTGAGATTGAGTTAAATCTATGTTTATCTGATTCATAACAAGGTCTGTATCAATGTTTAAAAGTTTCTGTCACATCTAATGGTTTGTCAGAAACAAGATAACTAAAAAAAAAGCTGTTTTTATTTTTTTTTTTTATTACAGAGGAATGGAAACATTTGGATGTGTGATAAAACAGCACCGACCTTTGGAGTGTCCTGTTTCAGGATGCACCACAACACGCACATATCGGAGTTCACCAAACTGCAGAAGAACTTCCTCTACGCCCTCCTGCTCTGAGTCGAACGACAGGTTTCTACCGCAGACACAGAGGTTGTTTAGAGAGCAGTGCAGAGATGATGTGTGTTTCACAGTAAAGCGGGAGTAGAGTCGGGACAAGAGCAAGCGCACATCACGAGTCACATTTGAGTGGTAACTGGTAATAGAATGCTCGGACACTGAACTGCAGAAATTAGAATGGTAATACATCGAGTTTGGCAGAGCTGAAGAAATGTCGGCGGAGATCGAGTCGGTGTGACACGACAAGTCTTCGTATTGCACTCGATTGCGTTTCAGGTCCAGTGTGGTGCTTTAACATGATTTTGAATCACACGTTGGTGCGCTGTTGCAAAATCTATCATAAGATCAAATATCATAAAAATCAACATCTTCCTCATAACCTTTGAGATCCTTACCTTATAAATATCGTTTTTCCCTCGTTCACATCAGAAGGGAGAGGATTCTTAGGTTTCCTCTGTTTTTTCTTAGCTGAAGAGAGAAGGAAACATTTATAATTAATAAAAAATCATCATCGTCTAAAACACTATCAATGAATGAATGAATCATACCATTTTTCTCATCATCATCCTCATCATCATCATCCTCATCATCATCATCATCATCCTCCTCCTCTGATGCATCGCTGTCTGCTTCCAGAGACCCATTGTCATCATCCTCACTGTCTTTGCTGTGATCGTCATCATCATCCTCATCGTCGTCGTCAGATGCTGAATCTACCTCAGACTCGCTGAGAGAGTTCTCCTCTGGCTGTGCTTTAGACCTTTAAATAAGAGTCACACGATCATAACACATGCCACATTCAACCGTGCTCACATGTTGGACTACAGATCAATAGGACGTGAGATCAAGTTGCCACTGCTGGGCCCCTGAGTGAGGCCCTTAACCCTCAACTGCTCAGCTGTCGATCTGGATGAGGGTGTCTTCCAAATGCCATAAACATAAATGCACAGCCATCCGCAGCTTTAAACGATACATAGCGCTTATTTACCAACAGCTGAATACCCACCTAAACACTCCACTGTTCTAAACTGAGCTGGAGAAGGAATTCCTTTAGCTAATCTGCCCTCTATATGAAAGCTACCTAATGTTATGCCACGTATAAACCTAAATAGGAAAAGCAAGCTAGCTATCATAATTTGTTATTAAAACACTTACAGTATGAATACTTTTATCCTTCACTGTATTTAATCTCTTATCACCAAAACACTTAAACCTCGTCAGTGTTTCAGAATTTATTCATTCCGGAACACAAATAACAACATAATAACATTGTTATTACACCATTGTGATGTGACAAAAGCTTTACCGTTTCTCTGTAGGCTCCTCATCCTCATCCTCATCCTCATCCTCTTCAGCAGCCGCCATCTCTTCTGAGGTGTCCACATTTTTGCTTACTGTGATAAAAATGACACAGATTTACATAAAAATAAACCATCAGCACCGTAGCATGAACAGAGAAGGAGAAGGTACCTGGCGCCGAGCCGAGCTGATTAGCCACGAACTTGTCTTTAGACACGGCCCAGTCTACAGCGACCTGTCTGTCTGTGAAAAGAGCGACTCAAGTTAGACTGCAGCATTTCCGAAAGTTATATTAGGATATGATATATCCAAGGGTGCACGTCACGTCGTGTCACCAAGGGTGCACGTCACGTCGTGTCACCAAGGGTGCACGTCACGTCGTGTCACCAAGGGTGCACGTCACGTCGTGTCACCAAGGGTGCACGTCACGTCGTGTCACCAAGGGTGCACGTCACGTCGTGTCACCAAGGGTGCACGTCACGTCGTGTCACCAAGGGTGCACGTCACGTCGTGTCACCAAGGGTGCACGTCACGTCGTGTCACGACCGGGTTCGTCACGTCGTGTCACGACCGGGTTCGTCACGTCGTGTCACGATCGGGTACGTCATGTCATAATAGGATACGTCGCGTCATAATTCCAGGTTATGTCATGCTATGTTACATTATATTCAGTGGGGGGTAAATACTGGGTTGGTCAGGAGGATGTGGGTCTTACCTTTAATTTCTTTCAGGTTGGTTGCTGCAAGGGCTTTTCCTGCTTCCAGCATGTTCTTAAACTGGACGAAGGCAAATCCTCGTTTCTTACCATCTACACACAACAACATTCTTTAAGCAACCAGTAACCATTGATTTGGGTCTCAGAATTAGGTGTCCCCAAAATGCCAGAAATGTAAATATAGTACAAAGTCAACACAACAGCAGTATAAGGCTCGTTTTACTCCAGAAGCGGCTCATTAAATACTCAGGATCAAATACTTTCACATATCTATATTAGTGATATACCCTTAAGTCATTCCGTAAACATTACCTGGTTTTAATGGGATCTTAACTTCCAGCACCGTCCCATATTTTGAAAAGACGTCCTTAAGGTCGGCCTCGGAGCACTGGAAAAATCCAAAAAATGATTTCTTTATCTCAAATTATAAAAAAAAAACATTAAATCTTAAAAAAAAAAAGCTTTGTCTCTCAGAAGACGAACGTGTCCGTGTGTAAAGCTTTTAGGGTTCTATAAACTCTTATCATCTTCACTGAAGCTCTGCACACTGTGCTTTACTGTTACTACATGTAACTCACCTCCACATTAATACATCACTTTCCATGCATCTAACATAAATACATCGATTACCTCTTTTTCTTTCTTAGGTTTTCTATTCATTCTTGTTTTAAACAAGGTTCTTTAATTGAGTTATACATGCACAGTCTAGGAGGAATAAGCAGAGTTCTCACTTCACTACAAGTTGTATACTGCATACACTGTGAGGTACTGAATCTTAATCCACTCGCTTTCCCTAAAATTCAAAAGCACACAACATAATAAACACAGAAAAGTCTAATGTGATACAAAATACATGACAATATACAGGGATCCCAAAAAACCCATTTTTTTAGGGTAGCTTTTAATTGACTAATTGTAATTTTACATTGTGCTTATATTATAGTCTATTTTTGTTGTTTTAATTTTAATCTTTATATTATTATGTGGTGTATTTTTGTTGTTTTATTTGCTTTTGTAAAGCGCTTTGAAATGTACTTTTAAAAGGCACTATAGAAAATAAAGGTCATTATTATTATAAACCAGCAGGAATATTTTGAGAGGATCTGGCAACCTGAGGCTCTAGAGACGCATGCTGCTCTTTCATCCCTCTGCAGTAGCTCCCTGTAGCCTCAGGGAAAAAAATTATGGGAATAAATAAAGCCTACTTTATTTTATTTTCAATGGAATATCTCTTATTTTCCAGATTGAACTGATCTTGTTACATTCAAATAAAAACTGCTAATATTTTGTCGACCAAACTATGCGCCGGGTGAAAGGTGATTTTTTTTTTTTTTGACCCCCGGAAAAAGCTAACTGTGGATAAATCCATAAAAAAGAAAATCTAAGAAGAACATGAAAAGTTTCCTCATTTGACGTATTAATTTGCCTTCCCTCCTGATGATGCCGGTTTGTTTACCTGTACACTTTAAAGGTGGCAAAAAAAATTAGAAAACAACAAAAAAAAATCTCATGTCAGACATTTCCAGAACACACAGCATTCGCTGAAATGCACAAGGCTAAAAGTCGAGCAATTTCAAAGCTGAGCAAACATGCTTTCAAGAAAGGCATTGTGGATATCATTTAATTAGATTAGATTAGATTAGATTAGATACTATTAGATACGATTAGATACACTATTCATCCCAAAGGGAAATTCACAAATTCCAGCAGTATCCAACACCCTAGGGAATTAATACTAATAATAAACTAAAAAATATATATAATTATTTTTAATCTATATATCTATCTAATTATATATTATCTATCTATATATCTATATCTATCTGATATAGACCCTGAACTGATGCATTTATGTTCTATGTTCAGTCCCGATGGATGACGGCATACTGAAATGAACTTCAGCCATAATTAAAAACAAAATGGCAGATTTTTAAGTTTGCTCTTTTTAATATGCTGTTGCCTTGTTTTATTATATTTTATAGTGGGCTTCACTTAAAATTTTTTTTCCACAAATGTATTATAGTCTTTGTTTGAAAGTAACCCTACATGTGCCAGTGATTTTTTTTCCCCCCACTTGTTCGTAAAAATTTGTTTTCCTTCGTCATAAACGGCAATAAAATCTCAACTGTTTTCTTTTTGTAGTTCTATAATTTCATGAATGCATCAAAATTTAGTACTTTTATGTTGAAGGTTGCAGACTCCTGATTTAAAGGGGGGGAAAACAAACAGGAAACAGCAGCTAAGAAAATGCCTAGAGTGTAAGGATGAGCATGTAATGCAAATGTTGTAAATAATAAATACAAAATAAAGAATATGGCATTGGGTCCTGACTTTGTGGACACCCTGGAAGCAACTATCACTATAAAACCGTACCACTTTATACAGATCCACTTATTATATCTGGAAATCTACCAT